>NC_051138.1:6999591-7015200 GCF_014839805.1 Manduca sexta
TTGCGCTGAGCTCTATTTAATCACTTTATTCCCTTTTCTCCGTTTGTGTTGGGATAATTTTGTATTTGTGTAATTTGTATACGAAATGAGGAGGCATACCTTCCGAGACGGAGTTTCATATCCGGCGCCTATCCCGAGCTTACGCAAACCCGATTTTGATGTTATCACATGTCATGGTGACGTTTGTTTTGATTTATATTACAAAGGCAGCTTTAGTTAAGATAAATTATTCCATATTTAATTTGTAAACAGCTTTATAAATGACGAAGTTAATGATATTGGCATAATTGACTTTAGACTGCTTCGAGTTATGTGCAGCGAAAACACAAAGTGGGATCAACTTTTTCATTTTATTGAAGACGTGGTTTTGTATTTGGGTTATCAAAATTCTTTACAGACAAAACCGTTGTTAATTACATATTGCCGCACACGTATTGAATGTTGTTTTATTTTGTGTGGTAGTTGTTTTTATATTATAACATATCAGTGACAGAAGACAAGCGCGGAGGTCACGCGCAGGCGACAAACAATCCAAAGAGTTAATTAATCTGTCTCCCCTTCGGTTACACTTCTCGCGTAAGCAAATTTAAACATGTGAATTTCTGAACGTCACAAGATTATTCGATCGTGTATTATAACAGGCGATAGGCATTAGTCATATACCAACTATATGTTGTATACTTCATCCATCTTCTGTGCTGACACCATATTTTTTGTTGCGATATGAAATTAACGTAGTTAATTCTTCGAGTCTTTATATTTTATTGTAATATTTCCTAGGAGTCTATAATGAGATCCTATTCAGTCTACCTCGAGTATTTGTTATATTTATGTCAAACGACTTTTGAGTAATCTAAATAAATTGCATTATATGTGCTATAGAAATCTGCAATGTAATTACTGGTAATTTTCCCATCAATATTTCCTATCGACTGCTCTACCAATAGTGGTCTCTAATTGGCTTTTATTTTAAGTGTCAGACATTAAAATTAAGTTTTATGCCCTGCTAGATTCAGATCTACTTTCCAGAATTATAATATAGTTATATCCTGGTACTACGTTCGAGATACCAGTATATTCCTTATGTTGTGACATAAGGTGTGCCTTTTAAGACTAATAAAGAATATCGTCAAGCTATCGTACTTCTTCACGATGATTGTGACCCAGATTGATTGATAAAGAACAATTGTCACAAAGCCTAAAATAAAGCGTAAAAACAAATGAATAATAATTAAGGTAACTCACCACTCATATGTCCGTTTTCGTAAGGCGAGTACTCCCCGTTCTCAAGCCGATGTTTCTTGAAAGGGTGTCCCGGGAACTGGGTGGCAGCCAACGATAGACCCACGCCTGTGGCGCGCTTCGGAGGTCGGCCCGGTCTGGAGCTGCGGACATAGTAGCACGTTACTGCCGTTAAGGACAATCCACTTAGCCTAAGGAATATATTACGCTAATTAAATTTATTTATTTATTAGATTTTCCAGCAGACTTAACACTACGATTTCAATAATTTAAATATTATAACTTATAATTATAATGTAACGCCAATGTAGGAAAACTTAACATGAATATAATTGAATCTAAAGGTGACTTAAGCAAAAACAAAGACGTCTCGCCTTTTTTCCCGTAAGGATAGGCAGAGATGCAACCAGCCGGCCTAGCATGCGCATCACGAGATATCTCGAGAACGAGAGTAGACAAATTGTCGATGTCGATTAATATCTCGTTTTCTCTAACATGCGCACCACGATCGACAAATTCCTCGTTGAAGACATAAGTTTACTCGTGAAGACAAACCGATGTTGCCCATTGAAATATATATTCTAAACATTTTATTTTCTAATATAGCTACAATGGTTTTAGTTCATTCAATTTTTATAGATCTATGATCCAATTAGGTTTTTGACGTTTTATGTGACAGTTTATGTCATAACAAAGAGCATAATGTAAATAAAAACGTAAATAAGTAAACAAATTCAAAATTAATAATAATATTGTACAATATAATAAGGATTCTAACACAAAATAACAGCTCCGCCCTATTTTGGAGTACGAAGTAACAAGACACAAATCAAATAAAATCTAATAAGACAATTATTTGTACGAGTATATGGTGCCCAAGCCGGACTTTACCTCGGGTGACTACGCCCCGCCGTGAGAACGATGTACCATAATGCCTAATGGAATCAGTAGTCCAATCGGGAAGGAGATGGCTGTGGCTTTGGGCCTCACAAAATACCTAATTGATGTAAGTATAGTGAAACAATAACCTTATTAGCATAACACCAATGTTGTAAGTTGAACTTTGCAGCCACAAAGCTCAAGTTTGTTCTTATTCGATGGTAATTGATGTTTTTTAGTATTAGTGTTTATTAAAATATGAAGTAAGTACCTATATATTTTCTTTTTGTTTTAGTTCCGTGAATCAAGTCCCTCTACATTCATTGGAATGTCCCCAGCCCAGCAGTCAACACCATGTTGAAGAGCTTACGAAATACTACTCCCAAAAAGTTTTTTAGTTGCTCGGTTTGAACTTAATACTTTAATGAAAATATGTATTTTTATAACCAGTTTTTTAAAAAACTACATTTTTAAATACTTAATATCATGTATATATATTTCGTTAGGTATCTTTATTTATACACTAGATAAAACATCTGTATGGTAGGAAATTTGGTTCTGTTCTGTTGTGTTCTTGTTCTGTTGGTTTAGGAAATTAATAATATAAGTAAACTGCAGCAATTACTTGAGAGTGCAATTTCTGTTTCTTGTAAGTGTTCATAGTATTTCATTACAGTAATTGTAGGAAATTTGTTGTATAACAAGTTATTATGAAATATTCTATTGTTGCCTAAATTTGTGTAGAAGATTTTGTTGTAATAATGAAAACTATCTTGATATTTAAAATGTGAATATAATAAAATATACATTATTTACATAGGAAAATATCTATTTATTATAATTGAGGTCATTCTGCTTGAGAGACATTTGCAGGTACTGATAATTGTATAGGTTCTTCTCACATATGATGGTCATTTATAATAGTTTCCTCCATTGGAACACTGTAACATAAAATACTGCATTACCTACAGTTACTTAACAATAGTAATATAATGTGAAGTTGTACCAGTGGTAAAATAATATAGTCAAACAACAATTTGAAACAGTGTATAACCATATATCCATTATTGTTAAGTCCATCAGTATACAATCAGTGTAAATGAAGTTTTTAATAAAGAAATAAAGCAAGATATTGTTTGTTTATATTGTTAAGTTGCATAGTAATAGTATCTTCTCCGATACCTGGCATTCACATTAAGAGTTTTGCTGTTTGAATCCATAATGTGACATTTTTTTGGTAACATATAGGTACTAGTTTTGCAAAACATAATGGTAAAACAAATTACTCATTTGTATTTGTAGTATTAAAATAAACAAAATTAAAACTGTAATTAATCTGATTAAATAGCTCTTATTACCTCATTAGTTGGCACACTAATTTCATTTTTATGAAAGGTAAGTAACATGCTATGTATTAATTGTGAAGATATTTCTCAAAGTACATTCATTTTTTATTTCTATTAACTCTAATAATTAATTAATAGTACATTACCAGTCGAACCTTGGTGTTGTAGGCATCCTTCCTCATTTTTTGATATTGTGCACTTTGTGGCTCATTAGGAGGTAAAATTTTTATATGGGTACAATCTAAGAGCCCTAACATACCTTGCACGTAAAATTCACGAGTCTCACCTAAAAAAAAAATGATTCCATTATCTATAAATCAAAATACTTCAATTGATATTAAACTCAGCTACTTATGTAATTAAGTATGTAATAAATATATTCAATTACCTTTAAACGGACGGCTATGCCTTTGGCTTGAGACACCAAATTGGGAGCAAACTTTTCTTTAATATACAATGCCATTTGTTTTGTAGCAAAGGGATATCATAAATCAATTAAGTATAATATGTCTTCTTTCCACTTTACACGCCTCTCGTTTGTCGTATATCGATATTATTTTACTATAGTAAGATACCACCATCGCGTTTTAACGAATAAATTGATAATTTTCTCGGTTTATCTCTTCGTACAATATCAAAGAAGACAAATATCTCGTTTACGTGTGTCAAAAAACGATAAAATTATTTGCTCATGTTAGGGTTTGTAGACAAAAATACCACAGATTAATAAAACATTAATTTTTCTCTACTTTTCTCGTGACAAGTCGAGAAAATGAGCGCGCATGTTAGTGTTGGTAGACATATAGAGATAAACGACAAAATCACGAGAAAAAGTGTCGACAAAATTTTGTCGTCGTGCGCATGCTAGGCCGGCAGGGCACCCACTTTTCGCGATGTGCATTCCGTCTCATGATGTGATAGGGAGCGAGCCTTTACCATATCGGGCTGAAATTCCAGATTCCTTTCGAAAATCACTGTCTGACCCAGGATCTGAATCCGTTGAATTAACACAATACAATTACGATACCGAGGCAGTCATGCATAAATGTTTGTTAAAATATTATAACTCTATATGAAAAACACCGTGAGAAACCTAGTATCCTACATCAAAATTTAGAAGGTATGTGCCAATTGGCAATTAACACTTGCCAACCCACCAGCCCACTAGGATAGCGTGATTAAGCTTAAACCGTCTCAGTAGTAGAGACTAGAGGTGACGCAGTATTTAAAGGTCCCCAGAATGGGTGATGACTAACTAACACAACAATTTCGGTATTAAAAGTGAAAAATTGGTATTAAAATATACTTTATTTTTATAAGAATTCTGGTATTTAAATTCCATATAATTCTTAAAGCGTAAACTTTCATTTTATCAGTAACTCATTTTAAAATATTAATCACATAAATCCATATTATAAATCATATTTAAAATCAAGCTATGCTTGTTTATTCGCGATTTACACTGCCAGACTGTTTTAAAAAATCAAGAAAACCAAACCTAATTCCGTAAAAACCTAGCCACTAAAAAAATTAATGAAATAATTAAAGTTCAGCATCAAAAAGTTTGTGCTGCGCGTCGCACTCGCAGATAAATCAAGCTCGCGTGAGGGTGGGCGCAGATTTATTTTTATTTATTTCACTCCCCTAAGATTTAATACCGCAAGACGTCGGCCACAGTTTCCACAATTTCACGCTTATTGTTTTCCCATCCGTGATTTATGGTCATGTAATAGACAACAGTATTTCTCGGACGCAATAAACTTTGTCACCTAAATCTTCGCCGTTAAGCCTATTGCGCGTTTTCGGACCTAAATTTCGGCACAGCACATCTGAACGAAGGTTTAATTAGAATAACCCTTATGTATCAGTGTAAAGTAACCCTTAGTATACGACGTTTAAGTTTAAGGTTGTTTGTACTTATATTGCCATCTTTTTATATTATAATTTATAGGAATCCATATTAATGTTTTATTTGCAGAAATAGCTTACGTAGTACGAACTCATATTATTTTTATTTGCTAATTAATTCATTATACAAGTGTGCCCAAAATATTAGGTTATTGTGTATACTTGTGTACAAAGTTTAGTAAAGGGATATAATATTTAATGGTAATCTAATGATAGCGTACTTAGGCTATTAAACAGGTAATAAGATAGGACCGAGCCCGGGAAACCAATAATTAGTGCCAGTTTTTGAATTTGAAAGTCAAATCTGAATTTCTCATATGAACTGAAGTATAAAATGGTTGTAAAATAGTATCAAAGTGTTTTTAAATACATGCTGCGCTACCTTAGAATGTTTTACATTTTAGTTTAGTATTATTGATGTATTCTTAGTTCTAAGTTATAATGTAACAACTACTAGATGTCCTTTTTAAATAAATAATTCTCCAAGTAGGTAATCCAATGTCTATTATTTAATAAGACCGATATTGCTTCGATAAAACATCATAATTTAAGATATAATTGTGACCATAAGTAATATTAAATAAATAAATAAAGAATATAATTGATATCATTCAATTTTCAAAAACTTTATTTACGTACTTTTGATATTACATGTAGATTAATGTACAAAGTCCAACATGGGAAAATAGCCTATTTAACAAAATGGTATAATTATTATAATGTACTCTATATTTAATAGACAAAACCGTGTATTATAATCTACTCTATATTATTGTATAAAGCTTAAATACGTTACTTTTGTCTGTTATTATTAAAACACGGTAATCTACGAACTATGTGTCAGATCCAGATTTTTTCTCACTCGAGGTACCTACATTATTCTTGAGTGTTATGTGCTAACAGACAGAAAGCATTAAAGATAACTAGTTGTATTAGTTATAGATATAACTGCAAGTTAAACAGTGAACGAACCTAGCCTAGTTGGGAATGGAATAGACTACCGAGCGGTATATCCACAAGACCCAAGGCACACACCTCTTACTTAACGAATTTGTAAGTGTCAGTATATTGTTTATCAATTATAGTTAGTTAAAACAGTGAAGGGAAAAATCGTGATAAAAACTACATACGTTAGAATTTTCTATAAAAATATGAAGATATGTGAAGTCTGCTAATCCGTACTAGGCCTGCGTGGTGAAGTCCTAAACTGTCTTAGTAGTAGAAAAGTTCCATGCTAAGTAGTGGGCTTAATACGGGGCTGATATTATTATTGCAAGTCGACAAATCAACCTAATATTTGAAGTAACAGAGCACTTAATTCTATACATAATCGCAATGCTACAAATTGGTGTTTCAAAGTAAGATCAATTACAGTGGTATCAACTAATCCGCACTACATCACAACTAGGTGCGTCGTGGCGTCCAAGTTTGGCAATTATCGGGGGAGCAATGCTGTTATCATAGTATCGGCTTACTCAGAAACTGACTCTCGCCTATTTATTTTTATGTCAGCAACCGTCATTATGAGACACTCCATTAGCTTGGATTGCGGTGAGACTCGTTTTTGGTTACGCTTTGGGGTGCGATTTTGTGACGATTTTTTTCTTATTTGACTTATGTTATAAAGGGTGTTTGTGTTGTATGCTGGTTGTAAAAAATATTTTTTTGTAAATTCATTATTTGACTTATATTATAAAGGGTGTTTGTGTATGCTGGTCGTAAAAAAATATTTTTATGTAATATCATCGTGTTATTTGGAATGTAAATTGACGATTGCTCTGTATTATTTTAGCAATCGATTTAATTAATTAATGCTAGGATATAAATAATAAAACCGGTTGTATTATAGTACATTATAATTAATTGATAATTTAATTTTATTGCATTTTGTTTTACAAACTAACCAAATTTATTCAGAGTTCCAGTTTTTTATTCTTAGCGTCTCTTTAATTTAACAGGACATTTAAAATGTAAAGCCAACACTAATTATAGCTTAATTAATTATTCATTGCGACAGTTAAAAATGTAATATATGTCAAAGCATACATAAATCATGTCAGGTATTCATAACAAAGCAAATCAATTTAATGAAAAACGCGCAGAGTCTAAAAATATACCAATTTGTATGACTTGTTTAATTATTCAAATAGGTATGTCAGGTGAATGTCCTTTAGTTGTAAATTTATTTCCGCAAAATATACAAAAAATAAATTTGCTTTTAAAAAATGTAAATTGCATTATTTCAAATTTAAAGCCCAGAAAGGAAAACAGATTACAAAAAAAAATAAATAAAACAATAAACATCAATTAATTTACAACAAACATTTGAAAATCGAACGTTTCACGTGACAAAGTGTCAGCACATAAATAACAACAATAACAACACATATCTGACACCGATATAGTTAAAAACGCGCCTGCGACGAAATCGAATATTGAAAGTGTCGAGAGACAGAGATAAGACAGCACGTGCCGCTCCCTTGCCGCCACTTAGCCCACAGTAATCTGAATACCGCAAAGCTCACTGCGATAAACTGCCATTAAAAAGCGTTCGATTTATTACCGAACGATTTCCGAACGATTTATACGTGTGCGAAGTATCTACGCAGAGGGCATTGCGGGTGAATAGCGTTTTGTGATTTAAGTCACTTTCGTACGATTTTAGGGTTCCGTAGAAGACTATGAACTCAGAAAAATATAATTTTAATAAGACAATTAACTATTCTTGTGTAGTTTTAATCCTATTATAAATATTTTATCCCATTTTTAACAATATAAAATGTTCATTTTGATTTACTTTGGATTGTCCACAATATCACTGGAACCTTATTGTAAATAAAATTATAAATCCAGTGTTTCAATGAAGAAAGCGAGTGTTCCTATTTCTTATTTTACTTCTAACTAATTTTATAAATTTGAAAATTTCTGAAAAAATTTGGATATTTATCAAAAGTAAATGCATTAACCGTAGAGGAATTGAATGATATTGGCCACACGTATAAAACATGTTCTGGGTTAACATATAAGCTTCTCTTTATTTCCGTAATTTGCTCTTGTATATTTGATTTTTTGCCTGTTTATTTAAGTAGATGGCGCTGGCGTCGTACAGACGGCGGAATAGATCGCTAATTACTAATAAAAAAAGTTACAGAAATCATTTATTTAATATTGGAAAAAAATTTAGACTGCAGACTGAAATTAATCTCAAATTAATATAACTTAAAAGAATCAAATCTTTTACATGTTGTATACTTCTGCTTACGACAATTAATTTCATTTTACCAGTTATGGAACCCAATTCTGATTGTAGTTTGGTATGATCTTGACTTACTTTATATCATTTAAATTGCAAACTTAAAGAACAACAAAGCCTTAGTCTAATCACTAGCCATTTACAAGTAATGCAAATAAATTATTTCTGCTTATCAATTGTCTGTTACGCCGTATAATAATAAGGCGTAACTTAGTGACAACAAAAGTTTTATTGTTATATAATAAATGATTGCCGTAGCAGTATAGAATATACAGACCCTAAAAATTATAATTTTTGTTTACATATTTAAATAAGAACATATAGTAGAAAACAAAATAAATTCTATCTATAACATCGAATAATTTTGTAAAAGCGAATGCACGTTCCGTTCTACACGCGCTGCTTTACGCGAACTAACCCTAGTGAAACTAACACCACGTATAGTTTTGCTTTTTGTATATTTGCCTGGCAATATTCATCACTCACCGCCCGTGTCACTGATCAAATAGCACCCACAAAGGAGTCCCCAGATATTTCTGACAGACATATCAATGATAGATAGTTTCACAAACAGAATAAATCTTTATCATAAAAAATGTCTTAAGTTTAGGTGTCTGCATTGGTTAGGCAAATAAAAATTATGTTCGATGCTAAAAATCGAGTAGGCAATGCTTTAAATTTACAGAAGAACTTAAATATTTTTTTTCTTATTATAAAACACAATTTTGAGATATTTTACTTATATTTTTTTTTTCTGTTTGCATACAAATAATAAGTATTTGTCTTTATAAGTATATCATATCTCTCTTTACAATTTATTAATTAACAACGGGATCACTCTAGAATTTTTACTTTAGTTTTAAGCTGAATTATGAAAAGTCAATTTACATAAAGTTAAATTGTTAAAACATTCCCACCAAAACATCATAGACGCAATACCAACTACATAATTTATTGATAACTTTTAAACATTATATTTATGTTACGATGTGAGTACATTATATTGAGTGTGATTCTTCAAAGACGGCAGAATAAACAGTAGAGCAAGTAAATTATTTTACGTAAACTATTCAAAACAGAACATTCCTTTAAAGTTATGGCGACGTTAATATACTAAGCACAAAATGAACATCAGAAACGAGGAACACACTACCTAACGTTTGTTATTATATTTATATTACTATTGTAAACGCTTAGTGGACGTGTTCACACTCACTAATAATTACTGACACTAAATCATCGTTCACGTGGCGTAAACATCCTTTCACGACTACAAGGCGGTTTAAAAAAAAAACTAAAAGACCAAAAACAACTCGCTGACAGCCTATTGTAAGCTAATAGTCATAATATGTATATTTTTTTGTTTTTGTTACGTACGTCCGATTATTTACATGCTACTCTACGTTAGCCGTATGGGAATGTTTACGTATTAAATTAAAACTCTTTTTAAGTTGTTCTTGAGCCAAAAATATACCTTTATAATGTAACGTGTCTTTGAAAGAAATTGAATCATGTTACATATGCGGAGATCACAGTTTCGTTTGTTATGTCTTGGTTGCTACTTAACGCTCCATATTCGGTGCCGTCGGTGCTAGATGTCTTCTATTAGGTTAATGGATTAAAAACAAATTATGAGCTCTATTGTGTATTTAAAAACTTGGAAAATAGAATAATCCTGATTAGTTATTATTATGCCAATTTATGGCATTTATTACGTAATTCTTATTTTAATGGAATATTTGGCGTCGTTCCGTACATACTTATTCCTAAATTCTTACGGATGTATATAGCGTTATTAAGTATTGTAAAACGCATAAAAATGATTCTAAAATTCTTTGTACGATATATTGTTCTCAAATGATGTATATATATAAAATATAGTAACATCCATTCATGCCGCGGCCCACACGATATCTAATAACACATTTTCATGTTCTACTAAATGTTTGGTACAAATATATGAGCTACATAGCAACGGAATGCAATGCAAACAATAGATTAATTGTACTCAACACTCTTAAATCTCATGGTCTTAGTACAAAATCGCGCAAGTTTTGAACTATCCAGTCTCCACGGAAATGGGTACCTGGATTTCATTCAACAATGGAGCTCTGTTAAAAGGCCCAGGAATTGGTTGACAAGGTAAAACAAACGCACGTAATCTTATCTACGGTAAACTAAAACGCAGTAGCAGTTTGTCTTGGGTTCTTTACAAACATGATAAATTCGGTTTGAAAAAGTGTTGGTCTATTTTTTTCTAGATGAGTTCCGGTCGGTGTAATGAATAATTTCTTATACTCATAATACCAATTCACCTTGAGAAGTACCTGAGGAAGAACAGACATCCATATTATTCACTTGGTTTGATAGCAAATAACTGAACTAACAACTAAAACATACTAAGCATTATAATTTTTATGACATCATTGTTTGTACTACAATGCTTCCAAAGGATAGAATTATAAAATGTAACCATATAAATTTATAAAAAAATATTAAATATTGTTTTTTGATAGTTTTAAGCAATAAGAAAACGTTTATTTTTCAAAGTTTCCTAATCAAATGCACAAAACCATTAAGAAGCACAGATATTGTTATTTTTTCATGCCAAAAACTTTTCATCATTAAAAACAATGTCATAATAAAACAGCAGAGGGAAAATGTAATTGAAGCCAAAAATTAGAGGGCAACTAAGACGGTAACAATAAAAAGTGAAAGCAAAGCCACGTTTAATTGTGTCGTAAAAATAAAAATTAAATAAAAATGGGGGAATGAGAAAAATTTGTGACCGTGATTCCATTTTTGAAATTATTTTATGTACGCTTGGGGAGGGATTATCTCACAATATTACCTGACCGGAGGACCAAAGAATGCCCTTTTGGAAAAAATATTTTCTTCACTGTCATACTATTCTAGCATGATAGATGGCATTTAGGGTTTACTATAAGCTATATACGATTTATTGGTTCTTCAAATTATAGCAACACGTTCTTTTCCACTAACGTCTTTGCATCTTGGTATGTCCGTTACTTCTATAAAAAACGCTTTAATATATTTCGACTTTTATTGCAAGTGTGAAATGTTAAACGTCTAAAATAATGACTTCATAAACTCAACGGTGTAGAATACTACATACCTTCAGATATTATCTAGCTTTGTAAGACAAAAGAATAAAAACTAAAGTTAGAAATTTAAATAAAAGTAAAACAGATATGAATCTTAAATTAACACAAATACAGTCATCGACACATAATGCTAGCATTACCTCTATGCGAAAATATATATGTACACTTTAATAAAAAAAAAATACAGTTCTTAATTAATTGTATTAGCAAAGATGATGGCATTTTATTTAGACCTAAACGCTAACTCCTCGTTCAAATAAAACCTGTCCAGTTTAATTAACCAGATGTAATGAACAATAACTGAGTAACATTGTATGTTGAAGGGTCAATGCTGGCCCTTATTTAAAAGACGCCGGAGCACCGTTGTGTTCGACGGTACAAACATAAGTTAATGTAGCAAGTCACCGCAACAGTCAGGTAGCTGCTACGTTTCAATTTCTCCGAGGCATTTTATTTACAAAACTAATTACGTTTGTCTGATAGGGTATTAAACAGCTCCCAGTGCTTCACTTGATTCGATGACAGTTAATAAAGACATTCCGACCGTATTTAAGATCAACCTATTACATTTGAGATGTGTTCGTTTCTTGATGAAGTTATTACGGTCGGTACATTGAAATGCTTTTTTTCGCACGCGACTGTACTTTTGTTCTGTTAATCATCTTCAATAATATAAAATGTCTTATTAGCGATAGAATGAGATACATAAAAATATTAACCGGGTTGAACGCGTTTTTATTGGTTTTTATATTTTTATTACTGTTGGCACGAACATCATTGTCGGCACGCCACGTGGTCCGGATAATTGAAATGTCCAAACACTAAATTTATAGTTTCTACAACATCACTATTTCTTTTTTATTACTCCTATCGATCTTGTTGCCAGTAATCTAACATTGTTATATTGGACACTAACAGTCTACCATTTCTAACTGCTTAATAAAGGATTTTTGGAATTTAATTACATGTAAAATAATTTATATTTTGTAGAAACCAATTGTACGATGTTTGTTACTTATTTATGAACTGCCCTATTTCTTCTCTTGGCTTAAATCATAATCATTAGTTCGTCAGCAATAATAACAGAAATTGGCGCATACATTGAACCTCTTTAAAATACCACTGATCTTTTATATATATCGATAACTGGAAAACTTAAAACTAAATATTACGAGTGAAGCGAGCACATTAAAATCTTAAATATTAATTGTAACAGGAGAGCGTCGCCGGCATCCCTTTCTGCAAATGCTGGGGCAACATAATCAGCCCCCAAGGGACAACCTCTTGTAATTAGCGGCTGTTCATTTCTTAATTTCAATATTTAATTACAAAGGAAACTCGATGACTGCCTCGAATAGAAAGAGACGTCATCTTCAGAAAGACTTTTGAATCCGTTTTGTTTCAAATTCACTGAGAATATCGTTTGATACGAGCCTCTTTGTTTTTTGAGCAATCAAGATACTTTAATTTAATCATTGGTATTCAAGATAATTTTACATAGCTTAATTTAATTTACATTTTATATCAAATTCTGAATTGGATTAATTTATATGTGCCATATTTTTATTGAAATTAAAAGCTGTATTGATTCGCTAGTATGATTTTAGTCTGGTTATTTTATAAATGATAAATTTAGGAGTCGTGTAACAACTTTAAATTTTCAGTGCAGCATTGCGGGGCTTAATAGGTCTCGGTATTATCATTGTATTTTATTTGTTAAAGGAGCGATAGAGATCCCCTCTGTGTCATATCTGAGGATTTAATAACAAAGACCAAAAATATGTCCATGTTATTAAAGACCAATGTCATATAAAATTTTTAGAACGGGCCCTCTTCTTTGACCGGTTGGAAAATAATAACTGAATACGGACGAAGTTACTGTTATTATTTTTAAAGACCAAGAAAGGGGTGGCGAGAGGCGTACATGACAGGTGATCGTGAGATAATTATATACTATTTTTATTAACAGTACAAATTAATAGGCCAATGTGACAGAAGACATTCACAACTGATACGTTTATAAAATCTAGAACCGGTAGGCCATTTTGATAGTAACTGCAAATCTGTCACCAACCTGTGTCATTTTACAGTACGGTCCGAAATTAAAATTATAAATGATTCTCTTTAAGTGAGTTTTTCATTTGGCACTTTTCAATTGGTTCGGCAGTCGGGATGCGTGCGTTTGGCACGTTTTGTTCTGAATGGTTGACAGGCGTTGGCTCGGACGTGCCCAGGCGGACCAGGCTATTGAATTGTTTTGTTGTGTAAAATTATACAATTTCTGGCCGGGTGACCACTCTACGTACTGTCACGCCCCGTGCTTTTCAGACGAAAAATATTTTATATGGTGTACGATGTATAATCTGTAATTATTAATTTGTCCCTTGGACAGTCACAATTCTGTTGTCCGTATATTATCGAAATTTAATTATTGTAAAATATATTTTATTTAAACATAATCTTAGGGTAACCATGATCTAAAGAGAAAAAGTCCTGCTTCTAATTTTTATATCAGGGCAAAGAATTAATAAATCAACATCTCTAATATTTTGTTATTATTAGTAACTGAAAGATGAGTGCAGTTCCATTTGTTTGTTGATTATGAATTTTTTTTTACGTGTTATTTTATCTCTGTTTATGGACAATACGAGAGGGCTTGCTAGCGACTTCTCGTCTCGTGCATTTGTATAAAAATAGTCAAGAAAACCAGCAACAAAGCTGTACAATCGCTTAAATCGCTACCTACCGACATGTGATGATATTTTACTACGTGGTGGAGCTCTATTATTATGCAAAGTTTAAAAATACACAGTCATGGATTCCGGACTTTAGCAAATAAATTGTTTAAGCGAATCAGCATATTTCTATTAATACTTTAAATTTTTTACCACCGGCGCCAAGCTAATCATTTCCTTCCAAAATATCCTAGACAAATTAAAAATGGGGACCCATATCAGATGCAATGATATTGTTCTGTATTTTTTTGGTATTTAATAGTTTTCTATTTATATTGACACGCTTCATCAAGAATAATCGAAAAGTTTTGCTACCCCGTCGATTGTATACTTTTTTTTCGTTCAAACGCTCTTTTGTAGAGAGTAAAAATAACTCGCTACCTGGCCCGCAACAGACACAGTTAGTTCTTAAATTAATTTCTTCTAATTCTGGCGAACGATATTGTCGAGTCATATCCAGCGTGTGCGCACCATCGTGCCATCGGCGGCTTTACATACACAAAGATAGATGTGAAAGTAAAAACTAGAGCTTGTTTTTCAACAGCATCCATTAAAGGGACACTTGAAGATAGATGCAGTTGTATGTATTATTCGGAAACGCATAAACGTATCCAAAAATAACGTCGTGAAACCGAAGCACGTTCCGATATAATGTACATTGTACGCACTATGTACCGACATTGTTTAATTACACATTTTATATTTCCTTTTCAAAGTTGATTACGACGATTTTATATTCACTAAATAATTTGAACAACATGCGTTTACGTCATGGATTATTGTGGCGTTCTTCCTCTGTGATTTACGTTTACGTCCGCCGCTCTCGTTTCAACTTCAATTTCTTATGTTCAATGAAAAATTAAAATAATCAAAACACACGGGCTAGAGATTTGAAACAGAATAGAGTCCCGGACGTGTGATCGTTCAGTGTCGAACAAAAATAAACGTTATGATTTGTTAAACAGGTTATTAGAAAAACATCGCCGCTGTCGACAGCCAGTTTGGAAATAAACTATTAAAACTGGCCAGGCGCGACTCCGGCCCGCTCTCGTGAGGTTCCGTCGCATGTTTTAATGTGCGCTTATAGACTTAACTGCACGTCACTTGTGATATCGATACGC
>NC_051138.1:7015700-7034948 GCF_014839805.1 Manduca sexta
ACACCCTCGAAATTCCTATAGAGAACTTCTCAGGTATGCAGGTTTCCTCACAATGTTTACCTTCATCGTTAAAGCAAGCGATAATTCACAAAGAATACACACATAATTTTTTAGAAAAGTCAGAGGTGTGTGCCCTTGGGATTTGAACCTGCGGACATTCGTCTCGGCAGTCCGTTCCATTCCATTGGTTGTATTATATGTACACATTAAAATAAATTTAATTCGCTTGCAGCTCATAACATGTACTGCAGAGAAGAGTGTAAACTGTAATAGCGGGGCACGGATCGGTCCGATAATACGCATTTCCAAGGTTCGAAACCTGTTTACTTTTTGCGGGCCGGCCATGTGACTTCACAATAATATCATTTGCTGGCTTTTAGCGCACGCCTTCCGCTCAATTACAAAATTTATTGAATAGTCGTTGTACTTTATCGGGTGGATTTACAAGCCGAATTTGTGATGTAATTCTAAGTTATTTATATTGTTATAAAGATTTTTTTTTATAAACGGCACGGCATGGTGACCTCTCTGCTCCTGATGGTAATTGGATTGGGATCCAATAGTACGTCGACTAACGAGAGATGATTACCCCTCAACAGTCGACACAATTATGCCGGCCTGTCGGAACCGAATACACAGGGTGATCCCCGAACGCGATACACTTACGTGGGCCACTATGACGGGTTTTAACACTGTGTATGGGCGGATATAAAATATGTCCTACCACCAGCAACTTACTTCAAAATGATTTTATTTACTTCAAAGTTCTATAAGATGTATTTACAGGTAATCGTAGTCCATCATTAGGTTAGGGTTAACAATGGTCTCTCTATTATATTTTAAACCGAAAATAGGTATAAATAGAACGCATAATGAATCTTTCTCCTCTATACATAATATTCAATATTCGATTTGGAGCGCAGCCATTAAATAACGAGCTATTATAATTATATCCAAATATACACACTCGTTAAAACCTCTCCAGGCCGAAATGATTAACAAATACCAATTAAAATGAACGGTACATTTGGATTCTGGAACCAATTTGGATCCTACGACAAAAAGTATCCCACGGGAGCTTAATTATGAGCCAAATATATTTTTATTACTTCATAAATACGAAGGGAGATGAATTTGAATTGATTTTGAGTAAGGTGCTTGCGTTATTCAAAGATTTTGGTGGAGTATTATTGTCATTTTCCAGTGGGAATAAAGAATGGACGTGTAAGAATTTATATACGTAAAATACTAAGTGTTGGATTTCTCGTCAAAATCCATCTTAGTAGTTAGACTATAACGCCAAGAAACAACACGAGCTACTTATTAATAATAGGTGTTGCTCGCGGCTTTGATCGAGTGAAAAGCATTTTTCGCTAAAAAAAAATATCCTCAGGACCTCAATACACAATACGATGCCAACGCCATCTGTTTAAAAAAAAACATATTTAATAATTCCATTATGTTCCATAGTAGCATATTAGCGGGATAAAAAGTAGCCTATGTTAATCCAGGAAATTGTCTACCCGCGTACCAAATTTCATTGAAAACCGTTTTGTGGTTTCTGCGTTTACTTCTAACAAATATACAAACATTTCCACAAACCTTCGCACTTTAATATTATTAGCAATATTTGTCACAAACCGAATATCATCCAGCCTAGACCCTTAGCAAAAATTAATTACAATTATTTTAATCAACCAAAACCCATACCCATTGGCTATGCATTAAACATTCGATACACAAGCAGCCTCCAATCCAGACTTTAAAGCCCACTCGTCTAGAGCGTCATTGTGTTGAGTGGTGAAGGAACTCTAGGCGTAAACATTTTTACATCGCCAGCGTACTCTGAGCTTCCCTGGCCTCTCTAAATGTTCCGGACCAGCCGTCACAAGGGTGTTATTGCGATATATGAGGGATCTCGTGTGCTGGTTGTAAATATTAGCGAGAAGGCGCCAAGTTTCTTTATGACACGGTGCGTGACGCGCCCGTGCGGCGTCCGTGACGTCACGCGGTTAATTGTTTACATTTAAAGCCTGTATATTGCATTGATATGGCTTTGATGAATTGCATGTTAATTACACTACATAGAAAAATAAATAAGGCTTACAGTTTGGATAGGGGTTGATATTTCACAACGTAAATATTAAACAATAAAATTACAATATAAAATTCCAAACAATACATTGCACGACAAAAGTTTGTCCGAACTTGTTTAACACCTAGAACATGTTGCCCAACTCCCAACTGTGGGCCAACTTGCAAGTTTATCGAGTGCCGCGCATCCTATTTTAACTGCAGTAGGAATTCTGAAGTTCAATATGAAGTTACGGATATTGTATGGACTTGATGTAAACAAGTTTGTGTTATGATACGATAATTTTGAATAGGATGCGCTTGGGGCTGGTGTTTTATATTTAATCTATGTGTTGCTTCTGGCTCTATTCGCTTAAAATACTACGTTTTTCTATATACAATTAACCTTTTTGCCAATCCAGGTCATCATGTATCTACGTGCTATTCTATTCTAGATATCATTTTCCTTAAGAAACTGTTACACCCCTGTGATATTTTTTGAAAAAATAACTATAGAAACTCATTGAATCATTTTATTCAAGCTATGAAAAAAGCTGGTGGTCATATATTTGCATCCCGGCTAACGACTTCCAATCATTAGGTGTGAAATTTATAGTGGCCCACGTAAGTGTGTCCTGTCCCGGGGTTAGTCTGTGTATACCCGGTTCCATATAGGCCAGCATAATTAAGTCGACTGGCGAGGGAGAATCACTCTATCTGGACACCACTCCCTTTACCATCAGGTGCAGTGGGGCTAATTTGCCGTATAATATGTTATAGCCTATGGGCTTAATGAAATGAAATAGGAACTATAATATGTCTTATATTTCAAACTCCGAATCGCTGCTACTATTTACGTCAAGTCGTGAGTAACCAGGTGATCAGCTCGTTTTGCCATTTTGTTAAAAACCATTTTTCATTTTTAACACGAGTGGAGCACGAAAATTAAACCACGTCAGTCCAGCATATGAAACTGCGCGTCGCCGACCAACATTATTAATGAAAATTAAACACTTTGTAGTTCATAGTTTTTAAACTGCAGTCAACAATTTAAACATTAAAAAAATATGAAAGAACCGCAACGAAATAAGACCTTGTTTTAAAAATTAAAATAAATCTGAGAGTGACCACCTCGAACATGATGTTTCTAGAAGTTTATTATGTCGATCAAAGAGAGACTTACTGAACGGATATCGGTTAGTTCTGAAGCTTGATTTGTAAGAACGAACTACTGTTGTTCCACTACTAAGCAGGTTTTTCAACTTTTGTATCAACTATCTTCTGAATAGGGTAGATAACAACTTTTTAATACATTTATAAAAAATGCGTGCCATCAAAAATGTAGCAGAAAAAACATCAAAATCTATGTTATAATAAATGAGTTACAAAGCTATTCAATTTGGTGCAAAGAATAATTATCCAATAGCAGTAACAGCAAACTGTGACGTCACCGAGTGTGGTCGGCCATAACGCTGCGTGCGTAAGAAAGAGATAGCGCAATTAACACACCACGCTCTCACTTTTGCTCACAACAATACTTTAGTCGTGGATGTTCTTTTCTTTATCCAATATTGATGCTGGTTTCACAAAAAAAAAGTTTACGTATCATTTTCTGTAATATTAAATAATGTACAAAATCAAAGATAAAAAACTACCTCCATTGCTATAAATAATAAAACTAGTACAATCCCCAAAAAATACAAAACGCACCTTACCTTAGCAGACTATCGAAAAAAATAACTCAGCAAATTCGTCGCATGGCCATCTCAGGGCTTGATTAAATGGTACCAACCCTTTTCGGCGGGTAATACATTCTGACAATGTCAGAGTTCATCCCTTGTAGGCAATATGTTTTTATACCTTATTACATCGCCTACCTTATATTAATAAAACTGGATTTTATTTTACACGCCTTTTTATGATGTGTAGGAAAGATGACGCGTCTCAGGTACAGTAAAAGGAAATTGTGAATTTAAAAGTATTAGGTTGTCACGGTCTTAGTATAGTGGCAATGTGATATAAATATTCTGAATTCATAAAATCGCTGGAATTCCCAGCCTAATGTGGAGTTTACGCAATACACTGGTGGTACGTCTCTCATAAGTGAGAGTCCGCCTGCGTAGGTATTAACGCAATGTCTATTTCTGCCGCCAAGCAGCAGTGAGTAGTCACTGATATATTCTGGTTTGAAGGACATTGTAGCTAGTGTAACTACTAGACATAATAAGACTTAACATCTCATATCTCAATATGACGAGCGCTGTGGAATACTCAACAATACTTTGTAATTCAAGGTGTTGGATGGTGTTTCTACTGTCTATGGATGGTCGTATTATTACCATCAGGCGAACAGCAAACTCGTTTCGATATTCAAAGCTATAAAAAAAATCATTTTCTTAGTGTTAACGAATGACAGACCACTTAATAACCAACATCTGGGTTATTAAATTCTGCTCAAGTAATTTTAAAAAATCCCATCCAGATTGTTGCCCCACCCCGGATTCGAACTATCTAAGCTACAGGCTACTGCTAAACTATGGAACCGTTTTTACCGTTTGCTTCCTTCAAAAATATTTTAAAACCCATCCAGATGCAATAAATAGCACTTATGAAAGGTAGACGCGGTCTTTAGGTCGGTTATTATTCGCTGTACCCCGCGAGGTTGTTTCGCGGAACCTCTTATTGGAGGAATGATGCCAAATTTCTCCGCTTAGTTCCCCAGGTACGCACACGGTTGCAAAACCTTGCGTCCAAATTAATTTAAACAAATTAGACGCTTAATTTGGATGCATTTTCAAAATTAATTATTTTGGTATCAATTTACGTAGTACTAATATATCAGATATAATTATTAACTAATTGGTAAATTGGACCATGAACTGGTCATAGAATCCGGGGCAGGTCTTCAATGAGGCGGGCCGACGACCTGGCTCACTTGGCGGGACAAAGCTGGATGAGGACTGCCCTGGACAGAACAATCTGGCTTGCATTGCAAGAGGCCTACACTCAACATTGTGTGAAATTTATAGGTTAAAGAAGAAGAAGAAGAGAATTGATAAGTGACTTTTTCTCATAAAAGTGGATAGTTAAACGTTAATTTTAAATAAGACCCTCACGCAGACGTTGTCGCATGCAACACTTATTTAATAAGACATTTCACAAGTCCTTTCAAACTGTAATAAACTTGTTATTTACGACAAGAAAATTGAGTTAGACCTTCCTCTGCTTTGGGTGGAATGAATGCCAATATATCCGCAAGTGGAATACTGGATTTCAATTTAAGTTCACTAATTCGTTTGCAGTTTCGCTGAGGAACTGTCTTGTGTGGGTGCAGTTTAGTAAGCGCATGCTTAAGCTGGAATGAAGGGATTCCAGGAAATTCATCTTGTCTGATAGGTTATAACTAGAGTGTGGGCTGTGAGGTTGCAGTAGCGGTGAAGGGTGATTTTTTTCGAAAGGAAACACGACACAACACATTCATAAATGCGGTCTGCAAATCGTTCTAATGATAATTAGAGTTTACGTAAATTGTGAAAGGGAAGCCGACAGGAATCGAGTTATATGAACTTATATACCAAAGCGAGGTAGTTTTCCTGTTTGAACAATTATGTTTTGTGATTATTATCGACCCACACACACCATCACGCATTTATCCCCGAAGGGGTATGAAGAGGTGCAACCAGGGCACCCACTTTTCGCCGAGTGTGTTCCGTCCCAGGATGTGATAGGCGGCGAGCCAATCGCCATATCGGGCACAAATTCTCTAGAATTTGTGCCCGATATATCGGAGTCTACTCCGGGCTGATACTGAGCAGAAAAACCCAAATATCACTTTGCCCAACCCGGGATTCGAACTCATGACCTCAGAGCGCTGCCGTACCGCGCATGCAGTACAACAACGCCACCGAGGCATTATTATTGACTCGGTATTGGTATATGTGTCTGACATGGGGATATCGTGGCAGATACGTCCATACTACTGTATAACTGATACATCTTCAGGTCCAGTAACATAAAGTACTAATACGTTGTAACGTACTTATTCACGGCTCACAGAGATGACATTCAACACAAAGTTTGGATGGTTTTAATACTCGCGCGACTATTGCTAGTCTAATCTGCATTCGTGCCTAGAAATTGCGTCACGGGTCTACAATTAGTATGGACACTATGTATTTCTCTAAGTAATAAATCAGAAGGAATTATAAGCATGCCTACGAGCTCAAAACTCTCTTTACATAAATCATTAAAAAATTCCAATATAAAGTACGTGGAAACATTCCCAGCTCTCCGACCGGTGGTATCTGCCCACCGCACTCCCACGATTTATAACGAAACTTGTTGGCAAGCCTACCGAGAACCAAACCTGGGACCGTATTAGCTCGCGCTGAGCCGATATAAAACTTCTTGGCAACGGCTTACGGCACCCTTCATATTTATGTATTATACATACGTGATTTTACCACATTGGCTACGGCAGTTTTATATTTTTTAAATTTTCTTGCAATATGGCTTTTTTATAATAGGTATTTTTTATTAAGTTAAAACATATCTCTACGTCATGCTAAGGGCCAATGTCCGTAATGTTACATTGATTGATATTTATTTTTAAAGTGAGTTATTCGATTAGTTTTTTAGAATGATGTGATTATTCTATACCATTTAATGACGAGTTACTCCCTCGCTTTATAAATAAGCGCTCAAAAATAGACATGGCTGCTCAATTGTAGGAGAAATTCCATTCTCTCTCCCCGATCGTACCAAATGATAATCCAAAAAATATACTTCTGTCTACCACCTAACTGAACAATAGGTATGAAGATAAAAACATAATTTAGCTGAAACAATTAAAACATGGTTTCACTGTATTGTAATAAAACGAGGCGTCACGTTGCGTAGCACGGCGTAGCGTCTGCGTAACACCTGCTACGAGCTACGAATTTTTAATTACAAATGAGAATGATACAAATAATTTTCAGTGTTAATGAAATTATGAGCGAAGGACGTATTTATAATAAGTTTTTTATATCTACTCGATACTACCAAGCATTAAATATATTGTACCTTAAATACGACTATAATAATGGACGATATTCAAAATCCTTTCTCACGAACAGTAATTATTGTGCCTTACAGTGGCGAACGGTAAGTTTTTCAGAAGGTAACCCGAGGCAAAAAAATGCCTCCATTCACAAATCGCGGCCAATTTAACAGAAAACAAAATCTAAGACAAATAAATCTTAAAGGAAAGCTAGTAGGAATCGGGTAATATGGACGCTTGGCCTCTAGTGCCTAATAACTATAGGCGATGATTTATCATGATTTTGATCGTAAAACGAATTTCACACTAGATTGAGAATACTTAAAACTACCTTTCCGAAAACAATATTCTTTTAAGAAAATCAACCATACTTTAACATAACAACGATCCAAATACCTGCCTGAGGATACTATTCTGTAAATAACAGAAGACTTAATTAATAATGTATAGTCTAAAGCGTGCCATTACAGTTGGTATTACATAGGTCGTATCCCGGTTGTAGCGACACATGAATTATTCCCGCGGGATCGCCGGACGCGACGTCCCGTTGTCCGGACGCCAGATTGCTTTGATTTCAAACCATTAGTTGTTAGTGAGGCTTAGTGTGTTTTAAATTCTTTTATGAGTTTTCGTTCTCTTTATGGAATTAAGTCTATATAGTTTTGTTTACATAAAAGATTTCAACTGGGGTGACCAGTGTTGTATTGTAAACCGGTATGAAGTAGGTTTGAGTAAGATCGTCGGAGATCCAAATCTCTTCCTTCACACCAAATTTAATACGAAAAAAAACACCGAATCGACCGAGGTGATGCCAGTTTTTCATTGTAAATCGGTTTAAAATAGCTTTAAGTAAGATCGTCAGAGATCCAAATCACTTCATTCATAAAGGTCAGCGTACACAGAAAATAAGTCCGAACTAAAGTGCCTCTGTAAAATACATAACAATAATTTCAACCAATCCAAACTTCACACATCGCTACTCGAAAATATACTTTAATACGTTCCAAACGTGATTTACTTTGAATATTCCCAAAAGCGAAGGTGATACAGCGTGCGGCGCGGAGATAGCGTGTAGGCCGGTTTCTTGGCAGCTCGCCGGCCAATAACTGGCCCGGATGGGACGACACTATTCTGGGACTGGTAATCTCTGACGGGACTAAATTAATGTATTGCGAGTGAAATTTATAAACATATGTACGGCCTGACATATAAGTAAACACTAATAGTTGTATATAATCAAATAAAAAGTCAAGCTCCAAATAAACACATTAATGCGTTCAGCATTGACTGTCTTATACATTTACTGGAACATGGTGAATTAGGCACTTAACCTTGTGCGTAGTTGAGTTACAACAATAATGTACAGATACTGGCATTAAGTTCGCCTTTACATGTTTTGTATGAAGTGCAATAAATAAATACTCTCTTTATGACTATCCCATGACGTGATAGTGAGCGAGTGAATGTAATAAAGATTAGGAAATGAAATATGTAATTAACTTATCTTACAAAACTTTAAACTTTATTTATAATTAGAATGAGCAATTCTACGAAGTTTTTTATTAAAATTCTATCGTTGCTGTTTCAGCATTAGACAAAGCAGTTGTCTTATCATTTAAAAAAAAATACTTTCTTTTTTTAAATACTAACCTTGAATATTTGCACACTAAGTCTTACAATGAACTTACCTAGACTTCTATGACCTTTCACTATCTGGATAACTTACAATCATATCACAGTATCGTCTGAGAAGTTTGCAACTAAGATTTGATGTAAAGTTGGCAACTCGCTATGAGGTTTTAATATGAGTTCTGAATTCTCTGTGAGAAAGGAGACTTTGAGCTCACTTTCCTTATTTTGAGATAAATGCTTCATGCTTTATTTAAACGTTTAACCCATTACTTAAAGACCAGATTTACTTAAAACTACCTTATTAGCATGACATCTTATCTACATTGGATATTAATACAAAAACCGATTAACGTACAAAAAAACAATTGTAAATAAGACATTGAAACTATTTTCTAATAATTACGTTACCAAATTCAGATGGAGTCTTAGAAAAATCTATGACTTTATTCGGACTATTTAAAGTGGACAGTTGAAATACATCTTATATAATATTAAACAATAGTTGAAAAATCACAATAATTACTCTAACTACAGTGTCTTTCCAATCGGAATACATTAGCAGACTAGCAGTAGCGAATGTTAAAATTTTCCTAAAGAGAATCCATACAACATATGGGTGCCGATGGCGCACCGTCCATATAACTCGATTCTTACCGGCTTCCCTTTTAGGTTCATTTCCGTTTGTCTTAGTTAATGTTTTTATGTTAAATTAGCTACGATATGTAAACTAAGACATTTTTTGCCTCGGGTTACATTTTAACCAATTTCACTCTTCGCCACTGATACTAATAAACATAAATAATAATATCAGCCCTGTATTATATACTTGCCCACTGCTGAGCACGGGCCTCCTCAACTATTGAGAGGGTTTGGGCCTTAGTCCACCACCCTGGCCTAGTGCGGATTGGTAGACTTCACACACCTTCGAAATTCCTATAGAGAACTTCTCAGATGTGCAGGTTTCCTCACGATGTTTTCCTTCACCGTTAAAGCGAACGATAAATTCACAAAGAATATACACATGATTTTTTAGAAAAGTCAGAGGTGTGTGCCCTTGGGATTTGAACCTGCAGACATCCGTCTGGCAGTCCGTTCCACACCCAACTAGGCTATCGCCGATTTTTTTTTTTTTAATAAAAAAATAAACAAATACTGTGTGCAAAACGTTCTAATGATAATAAGATTCTACAGAAATTCTTAGTAAAGGGAAGTCGGCAAGAATCGGGTTATATCGACCCTTCGCTATTACAGATTAGTTAGGCGGAAAAGAAATACATTAATATTGACCCATAACTTAGGCAAAAAAAAGTACGCTTTTATAAAAAACAAAATATAATCTTCAACAACAAAAGGACCTTCGATCTTAGTAAAACAATTTATTAAATCGAGATATCTACTTTATTTTGGGTCCGGAGATAGATGGACCTCGATTTAGATGTATCGTGGTTTTTGTTTAAATAAACGATGGGCCGTTCTAACGGAAAGAAAATTCATACATTTTTTTCTGACTGTATACGTAGAAAGTCAAATACAAGAATACGATTCAAGTCTTTTATACTGCCATAAACGGTGATACCTGCTTCTGAGAAATCAGGATGGACGCGTTAAAATAGTAGAGTAGAGAAATACATAGTGCATTCATTTTAGAACTCCATGAAGGATTAGTGACATTTATTTCTAGAATATATTCCCATAATGTGGAGCAAATTTTACAATTAATTCCACCAATGATCATCCAAAACCCATATAAATTAAAAACCTAACAACCCAACCTAATATTGCATATCCATTTAGACAAATAAGTCTAAAAAGATTTAATCGGAAACTCATACGCACACAAAACCCAAACAATAACACAAACCTGCACAGAATAAGGATGCAGTCTGCGGGAACGAAATTGCGTTCAAGTTGTGAGGGCAAAAAAATGTATATTACAAAATGTGGCCACGACACAGTTTGGTACGCGGTGTCCACCAAAGTTTCGACGGGTCAAGTTTACTTTGGGTCTTAAGTAGAGCTCGTAAGAGTTTATAGTAGTACAATAGCATTCAATTCCCAGGGAAAAGTAGCTAATATAGGATACACTTAACTGGAAATCGCAGAAGACATGGCAAAGCCTAGACAATATAAATAACTAGTGTATAATATAAAAAAGGTAGTAAAAGTATTTATAAATGTTAATCTGTTCCTAACAAATTGCTTAGAATACGAAGCACGCGCGATCTTAGTAATTGAGACTACGAAAAAAATAAATCTAAATTTTCGTTTAAATAATTTTGCTACATATATAAGAATTGGAGTTTTCATATATATTATAAAACTTTTTGAATTGGAGATTATCCACGGCGCTTGTCATGTCAAAAATAATCTTCAAATCATAAACTTGTTTTTTGCTAGCTAACTTAGATCTATATAGGCGTGAGTTCATAATTATTATATGAGATTCAGGCTCAACCAGTCTGGGAATAATTTCGGGGTAGCTGAACGGTTTCTAGCCGATATCGAGACGGATTGCAGCGACGTGCTACCGTGTTTGAATGATGCGCACGTGACTCTGATGCAGCCGTGTGAGGCATTTACTTAGACTCTGCTATACATAACTTAAGATAATACAGATTTCTCTGCTATTGTATTAGTGACCTATTTCAGTTAGTAATGCGGATTGAAACACTTCGTATACCATCGAAATGAGTATTTAGAACTTCCTTGCATGTGTATCGTAATCTTTATTATTAAAGCGAGCGATGAGTAACAATAAATACATACTGGTGCTAAGTGCTTAGCTTTACTGGTGGTAGGATTTTCATGTCAGAGTGCGCCTGGGTAGGTACTATCGCAATGTCTTATCTGCAACCGAGCAGCAGTGTCTAGTCACTGTTGTGTTCCGGTTTGAAGAACACATTGTAGCCAGGACTAAAACATAGACATAACATCTCATGTCTCAGGATGGCGGGCGCAGTGGAATACTAAACAATACTTTGTAATACAAGTTGTTGGATGGTGTTTCCACTGTTTATAGGCGGACGTATCGCTTACCATCAGGGGAACGGTAAACTCATCTCGTTATTCAAAGCAATAAAAAAAAAAAACTAATTACGTTGCACAAAAAAGACAAGCTGTTTTAACGTTAATGAGTCCAAACGAAATATAACAGCAAAATTGTTACATTACGACGGTTTTCTGTCCTAAAAAACATTTATTCTGTAGACAAACTATTTATACATCTGTAGTCACTTTTAGAGACGAGACCTCTTATCAGCATTATCCCGCCAAGCATCCGAATCCGATGTTTTGGCTGCACTTCAAGAGGCTCGAACACAGCCTTATTATCCGGCCGGAGGGGCGTGTGGGGTAATTAATTAAAACTGTGAGGCGTCTTAGCGATATCTCCAGATTGTTCTCGGTCGAACTATCGGCTTCCTCAACTTCCACCGACCTGAGAATCTTCGGAATATTAACCTCACGCCGTGCGGTGCGAGAGATAAGCGAATTAATGTTATCATTTTCGTTTATTTGTACATTAGTGCCCGTATTTATAGAAGTTATTTACCTAAGGACGGAGCAAAGATGTGCCGTCAGCACTGTGAAACAGACTTGTTATCACAGCTATACTTCGTCCTTAGATAAAAAACGTTTATGGTAGGAATATAATAATAATTGCTAAAATATTTTGAAATTAACTTTTATTAAAACTGTCGATGCATTTATAATTGTTTTGAAGTTGTCTGTGGTCGTTTCGAGTAGTAAAAGCATTTTTACTTAGGCAAGTACAGCCCAGGATTCAGGGCGTTTAAACTATAATCCATTATACTATTTGAATGATTGAGAAAGGCCTAGAACCATCCATTAACAAACAGACATATCAGTTGTAGTCACATTAGGAACGTTATATATTAATTAAGTATAGTACATTCTCTCGCCTATTATTTATTTATTTATTTATAACTTTATTTTACGGAAAAGATACTATATAATATAATGAACAAATAAAAAAACGTTGCATTCCTATGGAACCGTTGAATTCAAATAAACTCCCGTTATTTAAAGACTTTGTGGAATTTATATATGCTACCAATATTTAATAAACTCTATGTACTTCACCCTGCAACTCAACACCGCTGTATCCTATAGACTGGACCAAAACATAATAATTCCATAACTAACTCTAAATCACTTGCCTACTCTATTAAGCTTCGATAAATCAGCTGCCTCGTTAAACACTTATTTCAACCTTAATGTACATGGAAATACAATCAATTGAATTAAGTATTCATATGAGTAAAAATATGGCCGAGAATAATATGTTTGCTAATAAACATTTGCGTAGGCGAATTATTATTAAATACTGTACCTCTCTAGAGTTTTACTAAGTAATTCTATGACTTTATCTATTTTAATCCAAAAATAATCTGTATTGTACCGGACATGCTTGCAAAAGTAATTATAAACTAATGAAGAGGTAATGTTTATGCGCCGAATTAAGAAGTTTAGTATCAAGTATTGTGTTATTTAACATTAGTAAATAGTAACGCAAATATGGCGCTTACTATGAGATAGGTGATTTCCCCCTCTCTCCATTCATTTTTCTAAATAATTAAAATTGGAATAATATATACTATCGGGCTAAGGATAAATAATTTACTTGTACGTAGTTTCAAATTCCGAGCAATACCTTTGTATTAAAAATACCATTTTAAAAATAAATCTTTCACTTAAAGATTAACCAACCATAACCCCTGTTTTTATAATCATACCTAGGAATAACTCTAGGAATTATAATAGACCTAGTTGCATATTTAATGGACTTTTTTCATCGCATAATTACCGTAAACATGTGAAACGTACGTATAAATCAAGTCCATTTAATTAAATACACTCTTAACATGAAACCATTCAAACAACCCGGTCTAGTAAAATAAAATATAATTTTATATACTTTATGAGTGTGCTTTTGTTTATAAATTTTTATATTAAAGATTTCCTTCGACGAAATTCTTTCGGGTTGAATTATATTTTGTCTATAAGGCACCGGCTACAACGAAATAGCCTAACGAATCAATTTAGAAGAAACATGGATGCATAATATATAAAGTATAAAATATATATCATATAAAGAGCTTTATAGGAAAATAATAACCAATATGAAAAACAGACTCAAACAGGCGAATGTTATGTACGCCGTACTTGTTGTACATATCAGTGACTATAATTATTGTTTAAAACTAGTGTAACTATGTGTAACTGTTATTATATGTACAATGTGGCAGTGCTAATAAATAAATAAAAAATAAAATAAAAAAACTCTCCGGAATTCTAACTCAAGCTGTAAACATTTTATGTTGATTTAAACACTGCTAATTTCCTGTCCAGTAGTACCGAAGTAGTAGGAAAACTCTAGAGAGGTACAGTATTTAATAATAATTCTCCTACGCAAATGTTTATTAGCAAACATATTATTCTGAAGGCTGAAATTTTCTAAAGGGAACCTGACACAACTTACCGGTACTAATAATATGCATAAATGCGACCTGGAAAGTTGTTCTAATGACAATTATATTATACATATATTACGAAAGGGAATCTGGCAGGAATCGGGTTAAATGGACCGTTCTTCATTGCTCTCCAGCTGTTTGCAAGCTGTAAACAAATCTAACATGCTCATCCTGTGGTTTCTACATGGAGTCGTCCTAGCTCAGCCTGGAACTCTGAGCGACACTGGCTCGCAAGGCTGTCGAAACAAACATAACTGTTCCACGCACCCTCAGGTGATGGTGCGCGATGTTCCCCGCAACAAAAAAGGCCCCACCTTCCAGCTGCGCAACACTCTGACCAACTAAGAAGTCATATCAGAGAATCAAATTTTCTATCTGACTCCATAAGCGTTAAATAGAAACAAGATAGCGTGAAAAGTAAATTTATTATTTAACAATAGCAATCTAAAAGTAGTTGTAACAAACGTCCCATCGACAATACAGAAAAGTGTTAAAAGCAAAGGCGATTAAAATTTACGAAAAATTTCAATCGTCGATACAAAAAGACTTAAGAATAAAATTGCGAAGACTTTATGGAAATATTTTTCTATTTCTTGAAATTTAATCTTGATGTCGGATAAAAAGCTCGATTTTACGGACTGTCTACTTTAGTGCGAAAGGGGAAATTGGTTTTTGTTCTTTGATAGTTTCGTACGTATTGATGCATTAAACTAACTTATAATATCTATAAAGAAACTGTCTGATATTTAAATCTAGATATTTGAATTTTGCTGATTTCCTGTAATCATAGCACATGAGCAAAGCTAATCGCGGGTGTTAAATATTTGTGTGTGTATTTTTATTTGTCGCAATTAATTGTCGAAATGGATTTACTGATATAATTGACGAATACTGCTTTTTAAATATTTTACTCCGGAAGAAGACAATTTTATATGTACCCCTGTATAAATTGTCCCACAGCTGGTCTTCATTATGAATAAGAAGGACTGTAGTTTGGTTACTTTCATATCATCATTGACATTATCCGAGGTCCAAGCTCCTGTTAATTACAACTCCTCTATTGAGTAATTCATGAATGATAGTGTCTTGAAATGATCATCGATAAGACGATCAGATAACTTGTCTATCTCCAAGAAACTCCAACCAAATCTTTTAAAATTCCTTCCTTCGCTAGATGAGAAAATGCATCCCACGCCGCTCCATCAGCCGCCGATGTCACCACACCATTTGCATTTTATTAAAACCACAATTTTTGACATCACCCGTTCCGGATCGCACGACGGAAAGGTTATGACGGTTCCTGACGGTCTAATGAATTCTCCGGCTTAAATTTTAATCACTGCGAGTAATCCCGAAAAATGTGACGGAATTTCATTATATAATATTTTATGGAAATATTTTGTCGCATTGGTAGTAAGAAGAAAATGTGCATGCAATGACGTCAGTACATCCACACATTTTTATGAAGTAGAAATTATTTTCTTAACTAGACATCTTATTCCCAAAGGTCGGCGGGGAGTCATTCGCGATTAACCTGATTATTCACGAGTAATACTAAGATGTCTTATTTTCTTTTTTAACATGTTATGCGTTATTATAACCTCATGAGATGGATATCTTATTTTATTTAGGTACCTCGTCGATATAACTTAGACTATATTTTGTTGATCTCGTTTCCTGATGCTCCCATTCTCTGGCCCGTTTCTCGTCCACTGCGCCACTAGTGTCAACATCCTCGCAATAATTTTCAATAAGATAAAATCATTGGCTTTTAAGATAGCACAGTAAAAGCAAACTAAATTCTTTGGGCTTGGATCCAGGCTTAAACTACTGATGTAATAGCAAATATAGAGTCTTCCGGCGACATGATTGTACCGGAATTGCTGGCATTTCTTCGGAAATACCGGTTGGTAATGCATAGAGAACCGATGTTGAGCTTACTGATTTCATAAGACTGATAACTTCTATGACTACCTCGGTGGCGTAGTTGTACTGCATGCGCGGTACGGCAGCGCGCTGTGGTCCTGGGTTCGAATCCCGGACTGGGCATAGTGATATTTGGGATTTTCTATTCAGTATCTTCACGAATCTGAAATTTGTGGCCGATATGGCGATAGGCTCGCCCCCTATTAAATCATGGAACGGAATACTCTTGGCGAAAAGTAGATGCCCTGATTGCGCCTCTGCATACACCTTCGGGGATAAATGTGTCATGATGTGTGTGTGTGTGTGTGATAAATTCCATCAAATTTGTGATGTAGCTATTTCTATTACATCATCACTATTTCATCGTGGAACATGCTCATATGATCCGAAAGAGGCCTTAGTGGGCGCGAGACCCCAGGCGAAATCAAAAATACAACGCATTTCCCCGGACGGCGCAAGATAATTCCCCGGTTTTAAGAGTTTGCTTGGTAAGATCGTAAAAAAAGTCCTCCAAAGCACCGCGCGCGAGGCCCCTATAGGCGCGAGGCCCTGGGCGGTTGCCCGGTTCGCTTCCCCCTAAAGCTGCCCCTATTCTGGGTGTTATATTTGTCCTTAATTTATTTCCATGAGATAATACATCTAAATAATCAGACAAGTATATTTCACCAGATAGTAAGCAATACGACTGTCTTTAAAAAAATCATGACAATACTGTATTCTTAGTCAAGTGAAGTGTCAAAATTGATAATAATTTATACTAGTGTAATGTATCCAGTGTTGTTAATGTTTTCTTGATCATTCATCTTAAAGTTAACATGTCATAAGTTCTTCCCAGACACTAATCGTATAGTTAAGACAATAGTTTCACATGATCAATATACCACACTCCCCATAAAAGTGATATTAAATGGAGGCTAAGCAATAATCGTAGTTTCCGTGTTATCAAGTCCCGGTACCGGTGTCCCGGCGAGGTGGTTCGCAGTATTTCCTGATTTGTTTTGGCCGCGAGCCGTCCGCACTTATAAGGAACACTCACTCCCTAATGTAGACGGGAGCTGTTTTAATGTTCTTTACAGGTTATATTTCTATAATATTTTATGTGTATGTACTTATTTTCTATTAGCAGCTGGATAACTCGTCAACTCGTCTCGACGAGCAAGCCGCTTGCCTAATAATCACGAAACATAACTCTCTCTCTCTCTTCCTGACTAATCTTCCCACATAACGGTGGGGACAGCATTCTTCACATTTTTCTTGCACTTTGCCCTATTCATAACGTCGTTATCAGAAACATTGCATGCTACCATTTCGCGTTGCAACACATTTGCCCATGTAGTTTATGGTCTCCCTCTAGGTCCTTTTCCTGGGATGTTCCAGTCCTGGTTTCCAACGTAATCAGGTGGTTTACTTCTAACGTGTTCGACATCCGTACCACCACAGTCTGTTTTCTTGCAGTCAGAAACGTAACATGCTGGATAATTACTATATATTTGTCACCATATTACATAATACGATCACTATCCAGTAGGAGAAAATCCTCTAGAAATCAAACCCCGTACAACGGCGTACATTATGATTCAAATACGTGACTATCACAATAAAAGCTGTTAACAAATCATAACTACTAAAATAATACACAGACAAATAAAAAGCCGAACAAAGACAGCAGACAGCGTCTATCCGGGCCGCCAATAAAATTGATAGTGGAAGCTAAAGTGGTGTACCTTATTGGACCGTATTATCTGATGATACCTGCGATCGGCTGATTGGGCGACACAGACTTCGCGTTTTATACGCGTCTAGATAGCGAGTTAGAAATTATGCGATTTTTGATAATAATATAGGATACTCATAATCCATAAGATAACTCAAATTATGAAATATACCATTAGTTCTTTGACAAGTAAACTATTATGAAAGTGACTAATATTTTATTTGCTAGTCTTAAATTATTTTACGTAAGATAAATACATATACAATGCCTATCTTTAATTCTACGGACTAGCAATATAAAAGTGAGTTACAACTAAAATTGAACTTTGCCGTGCTGGGCAAGATAATGCTGTGGGATAATAAAGCTTATGAATAATTATAATCAATTTATTATTAAACAAAATCGCCAACCCGCGACAGTCAGTTCTATCACTTCTGTTTGCCCCCGCCTATCCCTCTAGACCTGTACGATCTATGGTAACTTATTACAGACATAGCATCGTATTAGCCGACGGCACGCAGCCTTATTTCATTGACTTTGGCGTAACCTTAATCGAAGGTTTTGTCTCGAAGGGTTACACTGTTACTTTTTATGGATATCATAATTATGTGTGTTTATGTTATATTGTGTCTTTTATCGTCGATTATACTTCACGTTTTTATGAATGCGGGTAGAATTATTCTTATGCCAATAGCATGACTATAAAATACATCAGAGTTTTGATTTACATAATACAAGTAAATACTGAAGAATACGAATTACTGCAAGTCAATACATTGCTGCTACTACCAGAATTGTGAAGTTTGCTACGCCTCGTAGCGCATCGTATTTGAGAATCTCGTAGATCTGTAATTCGTAGCGGCGTAGTTCGTAGCAGTCTGGAGTGAGAATAAACACTACGTTTTCTGAGATTACCTACGATTATATGATAATCAAAACATTTTTTATTGCCTAAGTAGCCAATCGAGCAAGCGGTCCGTCTGATGATAAGCAGCATTCTTTAATGGGTTCATGATGCTGATTAAATACGATTTCAGTGATGTGGCAGCTATATATATGCCAAAAGAAATAAACAGCCTACATTTTTGATACTATGAATATTAATAAACCAGATTACCTATATATTTTAAAAACTTCCAAACACATCAGTAGCCTTTCACAATAATTATAGAATTAGTAGAATAAAAGCCACCTAACAGCAGAAGTGTGACCAAATGTGTATTTCATAATCCCATTTGGAGCGTATGTTGAAGTATTTTCAGTGCAAAACAAGAAAAATGCGATACCAGTTATTTCGCTATTTCAATAAACGTTGATAGACGTTCAGTTAAAAGCCTAATGAAAATTGTTCAAAATTGGGTAACAAAACA
>NC_051138.1:7035448-7055742 GCF_014839805.1 Manduca sexta
ATATAAACGAAATAAAAATGCCACCTAACAATACAGCTCTATTAGATAAGAGCGGTATCTGCATGGGTCCAAGAATATAATATAATAAATTACAAGTTGTATTGTAAACATAGAAAACATAGATATATTTAAACGTAAATTAAAAACCTTTTAATTGATAAGACATATTATTATATAAGAGAATATTTACAGGAATAATTTTGTGTAACAATTTGTAACAACTGTGATAGATTATATTATATTATCATACCTACCTAATGCTATACTATATTAATATACTATATTAATATTAAATTGTTATTTTAGCTTAACTTTATATTGTAATTTTTGCACGTCATTCGCCTAAATATGGTAAGACGCTATGTTATAAAATACACCACCTAATACTTAAGGTACCCATATTTGCAAAATAAATGAATTGATTCATTGATTGATATGGTAACGAAATTAAATAAAAGAAATCTGATTATGGATATGTCGGAGATAAGCCAGTATCCACGTGTTCGAGTCCATTATAATGAAAACACAAACTTAATATTGGTTGGTTTATTCTCTTGATCTTGGAACACAAGTGAAGTGAATTTAAAATGACCAGGCTTTATATAATCCAATTGAGTCATAGTGAATTTAACTGCAACTTCCTTTTTAGAAAAATAATTAAAATTACTGTACAATAAATCGTAGGTTATAGCTGAATATTCAAAATTAATATTATAATGAATTTTACATAATTAGATATAATATTACTTTACATAAATAACTTTTAAGTAAGCAAACTATTATTTTACATTATTTTCTAACAGATGCCGCTATTAACAAGGTGTGAATATTTTTACTTATAGATTAAAACAATGATATAGAAATCAGGATAATATTAACAATTCTAATTGAATTTACTTTAGACGTTTAGATTACATAAACAATTAAATAATGATATAAATAAATATCCATTATTTTCCAAACACTCAAATAGTCAATACAGTTTCTAATTTATTCTGAAACTTAATAAATAACAGAATTGCGGTTGTAAATACTTATTTAAATATCATTCTTTAATATTCTAGACTTTTCATAATAATATAATCACTAAATATAAATTTGCGCCCATAGATACGATGCGAGAATACGAAAGGCGATTACGATGCTATTGGGAAACATCTCGATAATGTAGATTGGGAAAAGGTACTTGGTCACAACGGCGTCAATGATATGCTCACTAAATTCTACGGTATTTTACATGAGACTATCCAACTTTATGTACCTAAATTTAAACTAAGAAGTAATAAGTATCCGGTTGGGTTTAATCGCAACCTCATATGTATGTTGAGAAAAATAAGTTTCGGCAATGCTATAAATTTTTTAAGAACCCGTTAAATGGAATAGAATTTAAATTACTCAGAGAGAGTTGCAGATCCTTATTAAATAAATGTTATAATACATTATCTTGAAAGTATAGAAGATAATATTTAAAATTTTTATAATCATTTTTGGTCATTCATCAAGGCCAAAAGAAGAGGATCTTGCTTTCTCCCAGCTTCGATGTCCGATGGTAATCAAGTTAGTTCCAAAGAAGTTGAAATATGTAATATGTTTGCTTCGCACTTTGCATCAGTGTACGAGAAAGATACTAATGGAGTCGAATGTCGATGCTAACCCGAATTTTTCTTATCATTTCATGGATAGCTGTGCGAGTTACTCCTCGGACTTGGACTCGTAGTTTTACGTCGTTGCACATCACACTTAATGAAGTTTCACGTAAACTTAAGACTCTTGATATAAGCAAAGGTTCTGGCCCAGACAATATTCCACCAAATTTTATTGTTGCATGAACAAGAAATCTGACTAGTCCACTTTGTAAAATCTATAAAAATCACTGAAAACCGGAATTTTTCCAAAGAAATGGAAGGTAGCTAGAGTGGTGCCGATACACAAGTCGGGCAATAACACATTAATGTCCAACTATCGACCGATTTCTATTTTTTACTATGGCAAAATTGTTTGAATTTGTAGTATTTCCATATCTGGAAGCTTACTTCAAACCATTTTAACTGAACACCAACATGGTTTTGTTAAATTTCGCTCAACAAGCACTAATTTGGTCTCTTTTACTGAGTTGCTTTCAGAAGTCTTAGACAATAACATGCAAACTGATGTAATATATACAAATTTCAGTAAGGCTTTTGACAACGTTTTTCACGAACTCTTGCTGCAGAAGTTATCCGGGTATGGGTACTCTTGGCACATGTATGAATGGTTTCAATCTTATCTTACTGGTCGCACTTACCATGTGGTTCTTAATGGTTTTAGTTCCAATTTCCATCATATTGCTTCTGGGGGTGCCCACAGGGCTCCCATTTGGGACTGTTATTTTTAATATGTTCATAAATGACATTATCAATTGCTTGCATCATTCCACACCTTTCATGTTTGCTGATGACCTAAAGATCCTGAAGTCCATTAATTCTCCCGACGATGTCAAATTGTTACTGAGCAATTTAGAGGACTCATTCATTAGAGGATTCCACATATGGAATATATAATTAAAAAGCATCTAGTTTGTTAGGCTTCGTTATAAGAAATGGAAAATGTTTAGTTTGTTATAGTTGATTATTAAGGTATTGCATTAGTATTTTAAGGTAGCCCACCACCACTCACCCCCCGCTAAGCTACGACCCTGGTGCACAGCTGTCTAATAAATTGTCGAACAATGTGAAAGACAGTGATACTTTTAATAATTTACTTAAGGTTATAGCTTAAGGTCCATTTTTCATACATTTTGTTTCACCTTTAATCTGGGTAACTAAACAAGTATTGACAAGTAAAGAATTTAAATTCACGTCTAGTTAGTGATTAGTTCTCGCAGTTGGAAAGAAAAACGCAAAATAATTAATATGCATGGATATTTCGGCCTTTAAAATTTCGTCGTATTAAACAAAATGTATGAAAAATGGACCTTAAGCTATAACCTTAAGTTACATATTATCGCGAAGAGTAACAAAGACTAACTAATATTGTTGCTTTAAGTGATAAATGCATGCATCTCATTATAAGTGTTCTTTAAATCTATAAATAATATATATTTTTTTACATGATTCTGTATGATGAATATACATAAAGTTTTATTTATTATGTCATGGTTAAAAGAACAAGGATGGATTTCAAGTAAAATAAGGCGGTGATATAAGGTAGATGTATCATATTTGGCACACGACATGACATTATGGGAATATAGATTTAAACCGAATTGAAAAAATAGACTGATTGTTTAAAAATACTCTACACTTTATAGAAAAATCATAAAGATAACTCAAAAAGCCCAAAATAATAATTTCATAAATAACTCCAAAAATAAGTTTAAAGCTGCATGGCAAATAATTAACAAATTCATACTACAAGTATCAAGAGTCAATAACTTGAACATAAAAATAATCACATATACAAATCTCACAGACAATGCATAGATGAATTTATTTATTATTTTGTTAATATTATTGAAAACAACATAACATTTATGAATAATGAATATATTATTATACAAAAAGTAATATGAAGAATTTTTGTTAATATTATTGAAAGCAACATAACATTTATGGATAATGAATATATTATATTCCAAAAAAGTAATATGAAGAATTATAGGTCTATAATGTTTTTTTTTGGTTATAGCAAAAATTCGTAATTTTCAAAAGTTATTGGGAAAGTAATTTACAGACTAACTGTGCTCATTACTCATATTTCGAAAAACATAAATTATTCTGTGCTGATCTAAAAGGTTTTCATAAGCACAGTTCTATTCATATGGCATTATTTGACCTGTTATCAACTGTTATGGCAGCTGTCGACAAAATAAATCCAGTCCAGGAGGTTTTTTATAATATTAATTTGTAGGTGACAAACTCCTATGCCTACAGTTGATGCATTATTATTTGAAGCAGCACAATAAATATGATGCCAGTTAGGCCAATTAGAGTTTGTATAAGGGTAATTTTTAATAATGTCAATATTGAAAAGTATATTAGGAGCAATTATCAAAGTACAATAATCATGCTTAAATAAGGGGAGGATTTCAATCTTTTATCAATCAGTCAAGACTTGTAAACAGAACTGTGATAGAACAATGTATATTTATTTACCTTCATTTTGTCATATGAAGTTGGATTTATGTGCTTCTCAGTAAGTTTGGTGCTTCTTGCTCTGCCACCAAAACCATCCACTTTATAAAGTCTCTCAATATACTCCCACTTTGCCCTTTGGTTGCCAATGAGTAGGTTTTTTCTGAAAATTATTGCGAAAACATTTCAATAAATGAGGTACATCATAGATATGGTACAGTTGGTTTGGGCCGATTTTATAACAGATGTCATTGGTATATTTGTTACTACGTAGGAGTTCAGCATTAGAATCTGATATTAATGACTTAATAGCAGCAACATTGGCAGAACCTTGGTCACTGATTGTAGCTCTTACTATGAATCCAGATTTAAAAACTGCTAATACTATTTCTTTAATAATATTTTTAAAACAAATGTTTTAACCCCATCTCGAGCAAAATAAAATGCAATTGGAATTTTCCAAGGAGAAAACAAACCCCGTAACATAAAAACTAAAGCTTTATCAGCCACATTGTTTGTGCGTTTGCCAGAACCTATATCTTCAAAACCTTCAATGACCCCAGTAAAGAAATTAAAATTTAAGTGTTTTTTAATGGACATTTCATCAAACATTAATGTGCATTGCCTGTCTATTGCGGGTTTATCCAAGGCAGCATCTGCCAAATGTTGAAATATAAAGTCATTAATACCAGGCCTCAAAGGAATATTGCTGAGTAGAGAATTAATTCGGGATTTACATGGTAATGCTAAATGTTTTCGTAAAAATCTATAGCACTTAGGGCTTAACTTATATAATGATAAAGCAAAAACTTTTTCTGAGTCTGTGTAACGGCGACCTTTTAATGAATTACCAGTCAAACGTAATTGTGAATCTACTAATAATTTCCCATATGTACTCAAAATGTTATATTTTTTCAAGAACACCTTTGTTTTTGGTGCATGAAGGTCAAATCTAGTCTTTAACTTTTTATACCTTGATTGCAAGAGACGTAATTTATTCTTTAAAATGTGAATTGAAGAGCGTAAAATTCGTATACGAGGGGTACGTTTAACTAGGCTGTGACTTTTTAATTTGTGCTCATTACACACAGCAATGGTGGTTGATGTGGAAGGGGTTATACATATTGGGTATTGCGTATTGTGAGGTATATTGGGAGTAAATTGAGTTGGAGTACTACTATTTGCTTCATTCAATGAAGCATGAATTGATACCGTGCTAGACAGCTCAGAACTTTGATGTTCTTGTATGATAGAACAATTTTGCTCTATAGTGGGTCGATTAAGTTCAGAAGGGTTAACTACTTTAAAAATAAAGGGTTCAGTAATGCTACTAGTGGGTTCAATTTCTAATATCAAATCTCGGTTTGTAACTTTATATTTATCTGTATTTCCTAAGTTTACTAAAGGAATCGCATTAGGTGTTAATCTTAGATTCTGTTTTATATGTTCGGGAATAAAATGTTTATGACAAAAACGAATGTTTTCGCGTTGAGTAGGAGGATAATTTTGTAGGAATGGACATAAACTTAACCACTCTTCCCACCTTTTTTATTTGTGAACGGCACACTATAATATTTAATACCTCGGCCTCGAGTACTGCACCCGGGAACAGAGCACTTATAAACCATGATATTATCAAATAAATCAAACTATACGAAAAAAACAATTACACGTTTAAACTGGTAAACACTAAATGATTGCTTTTATAATATACTGTTTACAAAAACATTCACACACAATAAAGCACTATAATTAGATAATAAATAAATGAAAACCGCCTTCAAATCAAAATAGCGAATTGCGACGGAAAATTCAATTTCAAAGCAGCGGTTAAAGGTTAACCACAATAAAAATGGCGCTACGCGTCGTTTCAGAATCCGAGATTAGAGACGCTTATTTGCGATCGAATGACAGCTTATACTATAATACACACACTAATAAAGGACGTTGTGTAGAAAGAGACATTTAAGGAACGATTCATTAAATGTATGGAAAAATCGTGAAAAGTGAGATAGCTGCTCATCGCTATTGTGTTACTTTTTTACGCCGAGTTAAACGGGTCTGATTACTACCCAATAGTAAACATTGCAACGCACACAATTTCACGAAGTAACAAAATCATAAAATCTACCAAATGATTCCAAAATCCAAGTTTGAGTCAGTCCACAGATTACTGATTAGTTACTAATCATTAGTAAGTCAGTTTGAATAGCAGATAGTATGTCAAAAGAGGGTTGTCAGCGTAGTTACAACACTAGGTACCTATCATAGTTCATATTACATTTACATAATATCAAACTAGTTCGTCACTATGAAAGATGATCACTGCGATCAACTAATCTTTTATCTGAAATCCAATCTCTACAAAACGGCATTGAGCATTCCATTTTAAGCAATTTGTTTCATACATAGCGGCGCGCGTGTTACGGCAATATGGAAAGATTTATAAATAATTCTTGATGATGAATTTTAGGCGTTTTTGAATATTCTAAACTATTCAAATATTCTTTAATAAATTAACAATGTCATCGTTTTGATTGTAAATAAAAATGATGACTTCCTTAGCAGGAAATACACGAAATCAAAAATTGTAGAGGCATGCACCTCAGAACAATGACAAGCATAGAAGTAACACTATTTGCTTCATCTGTGCCAAAGCGATTCAGGATCCAAGTAATTCGCGTACAAGCCGACATCCGTGGATTTTGTGCTGTACGTAATGAGAGTACAAAAAAAGTATAATGAACCTTATAAACACACGTTCTGATGACGTTGCAATGGACATTGCTTAACATTGAATTTATTAACATTTTCGCTTATAACTTTTTTATTTATAGTTCTACGACAAAAAGTTACTGGATCAAAGTTGTAGAGAATTTAATTTGCAACAAAAAATGTTTATAATTTTTTTTTGTCAGATAAATAGTTTAAGAGATACATCGGAAAAACCATTTCAACCCCTATTTTAAAGATGGCGGCTGTGGGACAAGTGTGGCGACCCCACAAACTTGGTTTAAGCTTTACACTGACCCCCCCTACACTTCAAAAAAATAAAATTGCGTCCTCTAAAAAACGCAACCCCAAATGTAACTTTTCAATGGACTACTAGTACAATGTGCTATATTATGACTTGTCAGAAGTACTCCATGTTGCAACTTGCTGGATTTATCAATAACACTAGTGGATTAGTCCCCTTTTAAGCGCATGAATATTGGATTCAGTGACAACAGTTTTTTTTGTGTATTCATTTACAAGAATTGACGGAAGAAAAAGGAAAATTCGGTATAAAATTTTACTCCGTTTGTCATATAATAGTAGTGTAAACCGAACATTAACAGAAAAACACATCAGTGTCCAAAAATATGTTCACTGAAAAACCACACTTATAATTATTAATGTAAGGAGGACCATCGAAAAATCTTACTATAAATGGTTTCTAGTGATGTTAATTTTGAAGTCAGTTTTTGTGTATTCGGCAAAATTGTGTTGGCAACACAGAACATATTCTGTCAAAGATGTTTCATCAACCTAAACAAGTGATACCTATATAGTGATCAAAGAGAATGATAGTGATAGTGATCAAATACAAGTGTATGAAAATGTTCATAACAAGTTCTTATTTTATTTCAATTCTGAGATTATAAATCAAAGAAGCACATAAATTGTGATTTGTAACGTTTTCCGTACAAGAAAAATTGTGTATTTGTAATAGTGTTCAATAAATACAAGTACAGACTGCGATTGCAGGTCCAGCAGTTTAACCGAAAATGAAACAATGTTTTAATTTGTTTCCCAACAAAGAAGCTTTTATTATTTTTGCTCTTTATATAATATTGTTCGTATTCCAAGGTATGTTTAACAATAATTACTATTTAAATTTTATTTATAATCGTAATGAGTAAATAAGATTATTGATCAATAACAACATAATACAACAGGTGTTTGATAATTCCGTATGTAATTTTTTTTAATATCTCGTCATGCATAACTCTAAAAGTATTAAAGAATTTTTTGAAAATTCCTTTTTATACTGGGTATATACTGCCCTTTTACTACTTATGTATGTAAATAAATGTTTCAGGTGTATTTGTAACTGCATCAAAGACTGAGAATGGCGGATATGATTATAACACAACACTTGTTGTTTTCTTATCAGAACTACTTAAACTAATAGCATCAGCAATATTATACTCATACAGGAGAGAGTAAGTAAAATATATTTTTATACATGCAATCAAACCAATAATCTATTTGATGTGATTTCAATATTTATATCTGGTTTGGGTGGAAACAAAAAATCAATCAACATTTTCATTATTTAGAAAAAATACAGGCATGTTAATAATATTTTAGTAATTGGGAATTTTGGTACTTACCATTGTTCTTTCCGCACCCTAATTTAAATGTATATAATGTGTATACTATAAGATGTTAAAACATTTCATAAAAATGTAGATCTTTAATTGATATTAATGATTTTTTAATTGGTAAAATTTTAATATTATCACTTTGATTTCAGGAACAAACCACATATCTTAAAAGCAATAGCAATTAATTACAAATTATTGTTATTGTATGGAGTACCATCCTTGTTGTATTGTTTTTACAACAATCTGGCATTTATAAATTTATCTCATTATGATCCAACATCATACTACATACTACTACAATTTAGAGTGGTGCTGACAGCTTTACTGTTTCAGGTAAGTTCATAATAAATTAAATAATCAATTTTAATCAACCTAATAATATAAATGTGTATGTTTAGTTTAGTTTATGAAAATGTTTGAATGTTTATTAAAAATAAATGCACAAATAGCTGAACAAATTTTAATTAAATTTATCACATGGATATATCATATCCATGTGATAAATTTAATTTCTTTTTATGGTAGTAATCTGCTCCTATGTCTAATATTAGAATTCTTCAATATGATTTTTAAATAGATAACGTTTCAAGCTGACCCTATGAATCGCAACAGTATTTTACGGAGGTATATTACGCAGGTGACGCTACCAGCAACACCTAGTATTTAATAAAGAACAACCAACTATTTCATGTATTTTTTTCATTTTGTGAAAATAAATACATAATAATTTTGTTATTTCCAGTTCCTGTTTAAGAAGAAACTAACATGGATCCAATGGATATCATTAGGCATTTTAACATTAGGATGTATGATAAAAAACTTTGATGCAGCATCTATACAATCAAAACAAAATGCTGACGTGTTATCTCAAATATTCAATATATATTTCTTATCTATAAACTTTCAAAACTTCTGTTCGTGCCTAGCAGGTACATACAATGAATATTTACTGAAAACGAAAGGAGCCAATGTTGACATATTTTTACAAAATGTATTCATGTATCTTGACTCTGTGATATGTAATTTCTTCATACTTTTATTTAAAGGTGAAGTGTCTACAATATTTGACGACTTCAGCTCTTTAAGCGACACATTTGTCATTCTTATTACAGTGAATAGTGCTGTAGTAGGTATTGTAACAAGCTTCTTTTTAAAGAATTTAAATTCCATTTTAAAAACATATGCTAGTGCTTTGGAATTGATAATAACTGCTGTGGTATGTTATCTACTATTCAACATAATAATAACATGGTTTACAATATTATCTATTGCCCTTGTTAGTGTTGCAATTGCTATATATTTTAAAAATCCTGTTAATAATACTCCTATAAATACAAAAGACTCCAAAGACAAGGTTCCCCTACTAGATATTTCCACCGAAAAATAATTTTAAATTTTTAGTATTACGTATATCACAGCATAGAAAATTTTCGAATGAAATCTAGTTTTAAATAAGATTTAATATTGGTACATTGTTAAGTGGAGCTTGATATAACATGAAAAAAATATTAAAAAATGTAGTTTTCATTGAAAGGTATGGTATTTTATAAGTCATATCATTGTGTAAAAGTGTAAAATGTGGCACAGGAATTGATTTTATATTATGCATTCACCTTTTGTTTTTGCAGTGCAGATTTATTTTAAATGTAATGTAACAATTTGTGTGGATTTTAGCAAATGTTTTGATGGCTTGTACACCTAAAACAACAGCCATTAAGTTTGCTACTACATAAATTTTGCTACCATCAATATATTATAATAATTTGTTAGTAGAAAATTCTTTGCGCTGTGCTCCATTATATACAAGCTGTTGTTTTGCATCCCCGCCATATTTGAAGTCCATTGTAATGGTTACACATAATCATCTAATACAATGTAAATCCTACCTCAAACTGGAATCCGAATATTTGATGAAATTATTTTACGATGATTTAGAATTATCCCCCACATATATGTCAGAATGGGACCCCATAACAAACGCGAATAGTTCACTCACACACGGACGGCAACAGCTGTTTGCAAGCGACACGGCTATTCCGCGCGGCCGTGGTGCACATCAAACCACTTTGTGTGTGTGCTGTGTGGCGCAAAAATCATCGATGCCACTCGGGGTGAGTCGCGGTGATTGCTTTTACAGGGGTGGTTTTATTTTTAAACAATAATTAATTTTTAATAGTGTAATTTTCGGTACTTATGTTTTCCTTGATTCATGTTCTATAAGTGGAGTAAACCAACCTCCATAAATATGGCGGGGATGCTAAACAACACCTTGTAGATGCCGGCCCTAAATATAATATATACCTAACTACCTACTTTCGAATCTTAGCCAACATTTTTTGCTTCAGTAAAATTAGCTAAAAACTGTTTATTTTAAATAAAGAAAAATAATAATTCAATGAAACTTAAAGTTTAACTATTGATGATTTGAAGTTTTGATTTTGTTAACTAAATCAAATTTTGGCATTACAGAAGTCGATTGTTTTAAATGAATCCAATGATATTAAATATCAATATTAATATTTCAGATTCTGTTTGAACTAAAACAAGGATTACCATTTAGATAATAATATTTTTATTTATTTGGTTAGTCATTATATTTAACAAATTTTATATTGTAATCATTTGCCAAAGATTGTTAACACGAATGTTACAAAACATATAGTCCAAGATCCCTGGGGTCGTTAGACTTACATTTATAGTATAAACAAAAGGGTTTTTTCGCGCTTATTACAATTCCTCATCTCGTTTAATACACCTTCTGAGCCAAAGCTCCCTCCAAGCTTATCTTAAAATTATACTTAAACCGCGAAAATTAACACATAAAATATCAATAAATGTTTTTAATAGGGGACCGACCTACGTTTGATTTTGTACATTATTCTAGACTTATAACTTGTTGATATTTTACCGGATTTTAATAATTCCTTCTGGGTTATAATTTATATGATGTAAATATTTGATAATAGTAAAGAACAAAAATGAGTCCGGTACCCTATTGATACTAGATAAATCCTATATCTTCGTGGGAGAGACTTGCAAGTAAAGAGAGACTGTCTCGGCCTGTATCTATTTTGATGTGTCGCAAAAGATACGTTTACTAATAAGGCTAATGGTAAAGCGAAAAATCCAAGTTGCTTCAGAAACATAAGGTCGTTTCCCGTAACTTGGTGCACAATGTTGAGTTTGGATGACGGGTGTGTTCCATGAATGGTTAAAACCTTGTAATGATCACTAGCTTTACGTTTTGTACTTATGAACATAATACCTACAATGGTTTATCGTAACGATACTTCTTACTAATTTTATAAATGCGAAAGTATGTGAAAATGTTTGAATGTTAGTAAGAATTGAATAAAGTAAATAATTAAACAGATTGAATCAAATTTGACACACGGATAACCCATATCCTGGAATAACATATAGGCTACTTACTGTTTACTCTGGTAATTTGCTCCCATGGGAAAAAAAATCTTTTTAAAATAAATGGCGCTGCCGCGACTAACACCTAATTATAAATACATACATAACATTATAACAACATTCCTCTTTATAAATATACAATTGAATACATACACAAAATACAACATATTACGTTTTATTTCCCTATCCCGCATACTCCCACTTAAGACGCATTTTTGGCCAGGTTCCTTCAAAATCGTCTAAAACCGGTTATATTTCTTTTCTACTTATTATCGTTGGTAAGAACGAATCGATAGGTATATTAGCTAAATTGAGCGTCAGTCATTACTGTAGTACAAAACGCAGTAAAACTGCTCTACGTTATAATATGAAGTTTTTTATAAGTATTATCTGAGTCAGTATTAGGAATTCCCATATAATATTTATTACATTATTGCCGTACGTTTTTAAACTGAAGAAATATTGGAGGCATTTACATTGCAGTATTAACGCTGGAGCTTGTTTAATATACAAACCATCGCCACTAGGAACTCCAGTAATCGATACTCAGTTATCGACCGTGACCATAAAACGTTTTCTAGTTATCGCCTATCTCCGAAGTCCGAACACAGGCAGGATGAATGCACTGATACGTATTATCGAATAAATATTGAACGTGTTTGTATCATTGTAATAAAACAATATACCTGATAATACATATCTAATTAAAATACGTAATATATGGTAATATACAATCGCGTAGTAAGTTTTCATTCAAGGGAGGCAAGATCTCTTATTTACATAGATTTAAGGGGTAACAGAAAATATCGTGTAAATACTCCCCAAGAAAATACAAAAGTATATGTATAAACACAAAATAATATACTAACTTGTATTGAAACTAAATAACCGCCCTTAGTTGCGGTGCGCGGTGGAGTGAGAAGGGTCGAAGTGGGTGCTGACCCACTCCGACCCATCTCCCTCCACCTACCTACGCTCTTGGTTATAAATATATGTAGTAAAATAAAATGATAAATCTGGTGACCCTGGGATCTTACTCTATTAATATTATACGTTACTTATAGTTGAATAAGTGTTAATAATTTTACAGCTATGCAAGCTACTTAAGTGCTATGACAAAATATGTGGTATAATTATTTATTATAATCAATAATGTTTGTTAAGAATTATTAAGAATCTCTATAAACTTGTGCTCCAGTTCTATCGTTGGTCATGAATAGATAGGATACAATAGGATAGGTCAATAATTTTCCTTCATATATGGGATTCATTTTGTTAAAAATATCAAACATTTTTTGGATTGGTAAATATTCTCCCCCCCCCCCCTTATTCATAGACGTTATTTATCTAAGGACTGAGCATTGCTGTGATAACAAGTCTGTTTCTCTGACGGCCAACTAGATTCAAGTTGTATCTCAATATTAGCCAATCACAACGGCCCATGACTATGCCGTCAGCAGTGAGAAACATACTTATTATCACAGCAATGCTCCGTCCTTAGATAAAAAACGTCTATGAATAAGGGGGTTAGTCCCTACAGAGGAAGTTACCCGTTTAGCAGGATTATAAACGAAGGTTTCGAATAGGTTCAAATTCAAAATATTATTTAATCAACAAGCAAGTATGTATAAATATTCTTCACTAGTCTTTGAAAATTTACTGATAAGCCACAAGTTATGTTTCACGTATGTAATATTGATACAAATTCACCAGCGATTTCGTGGCGATCATAAGCAGTTTAGATTATTTTGAAACTGTAAAACTAGGACGAGCGGTGAAGCGAATGTACTGTTATCTGTAGTTAACAAGAGTCGAATGGCCTCGACATTTAAAAAATTAACGATCATTTGAAGAGACCAGCAAGTGTGTAAAATGAGGAATTGTGAATAGCCTAATATAGATGATGAACTAAAATTGGAGATATTGTATTATTTTATTTTCATTTGATCTAACCCAAATGTTGACAGCTCAAAAGCGATACTAATGTAACTTACTAGCTTTCGTACTGTTCATTTGTACAAAGTATCACGGGTATTGAATTAGTTTAGGTATATGATTTGCTTATACCTGCCTACTGTGTTCTTGGAGTATTACACTATTCAACCTTTTATGGGTTTCCGTGAAAATAAACAAGGGGGTGATTTGAAATAAATGTAAAATATAAATAAATATAGATGAAAGATAATTCATTTGGAGTGACAATTGTTATATAGAAGGCTGGCTCAACTATCTGCCAGAACTCAGTCTTGAGAAACATAGCGTTCAGATAAGTACTAAAATGTCAAATTATGTATATAATAAACATAATAATAATATCAGCCCTGTATTATATACTTGCCTACTGCTAAGCACGGGCCTCCTCTACTATTGAGAGGGATTAGGCCTTAGTCCACCACGCTGGCCTAGTGCGGATTGGTAGACTTCACACACCTTCCAAATTCCTATAGAGAACTTCTCAGATGTGCAGGTTTCGTCACGATGTTTTCCTTCACCGTTAAAGCGAACGATAAATTCACAAAGTATACACACGTGATTTTTTAGAAAAGTCAGGAGGTGTGTGCCTTTGGGTTTTGAACCTGCGGACATTCGTCTTGGCAGTCCGTTCCACACCCCAGCCGGGCTTAGGGCCGTCGCGGCAGTGCGTCCTGTCTTTGCACAGTGGCTGGACGCAGGTGCTCACCGGGCATGGGTGCTTCGGGGAGTACCTGTGTCAGATAGTAGGAACGGAGGAAAGCGCCGTGTGTCACCATTGTGACAACTGCCTGCGGGATACGGCCCAACATACGTTGGAGTCCTGCCCAGCCTGGGACGGTGAGCGCAGCGCTCTCGTTTCAGTCGTCGGAGGAGACCTCTCGCTGCCGGGCGTGGTCGCTTCCATGGTCGGCAGCCCGGAAGCCTGGCGTGCGGTGGCCCACTTCTGCGAGGTGGTCCTCTCGCAGAAGGAGAGTGCCGAGAGGGATCGAGAGAGGGAGGATCCCTCCCGCCGTCAGAGGAGACGTAGGAGGCGCCGGGTGGACGACTGACCGGCGTTTCCCACCCTGTGGAATGGGAGCGTTTGGAGAATTCCACCACGGTATCCCCTGCCTGTCGTAAGCGGCGACTAATAAGGGCCACGAAGGGGGTCGTCGGCGGGCAGCAGGAGGCTGTCCGCCCTAGTGCATTTTTGTGCATTTTTGCCTTACATTGCCGTAGACGCCGAGGGCGTCCTTCGGTGCGCGGGGGCTTCTGAGACCCCCCCCCCCATAGGAGGCGGGCCGCAAGGCGGCACCGCGCAGGGGCGGCTGCGGTCGCAAACTAGACACTTCAACGTCAGAGGAAGCCCGCAGCCGTCCCTAATGCGCCGAAGAGGGCCACCGCGAAGTTTTAGCTGGTAGGCCGTGCATAGGTTAAGTTATATATAGGGTTAGGGACTCGGCCCGGCGGTCGCCCGAAGGTCACCATAAAATCCGGGCGGCTCAACGCCGGGCCGTAAGGCACGGTTACCCCAGCATAACCGCTCAGTCGCCCCCCACGAAGGCTGGGCGGTAGTAATAAGGCACTTTCTCCGCGAAACCAAAAAAAAAAAGTCCGTTCCACACCCAACTAGGCTATCGCCGCTTAATTATGTAGACCAGTTAATAATTGACGACTTCCTTTATTTCCTATATATTAAATAATACATTTATAGAATCTATACTATTATATAAAGCTGAAGAGTTTGTTTGTTTGTTTGTTTGAACGCGCTAATCTCAGGAACTACGGGTCCAAACTGAAAAAATCTTTTTGCGTTGGATAGCCCTTTGTTCGTGGAGCGTTATAGGCTATATATCATCACGCTATACCCAATAGGAGCGGAGCAGTAAAAGCTTATCTCAGGAACTACCGATGCAAATTGAAAAAATATTTTTGCGTTGGATAGCCCTTTGTTCGTGGAGTGCTATAGGCTATATATCCTCACGCTATACCCAATAGGAGTGGAGCAATAATGGCTACTTTCAGGAACTACTTATTCGAACTCAAAAATTATTTTTGCGTTGGATAGCCCTTTATTCGTGGAGTGCTATAGGCTATATATCATCACGCTATACCCAATAGGAGCGGAGCAGTAATGGCTAATCTCAGGAACTACCAGTTTGAACTGAAAAATTCGTTTTGTGTTGGATAGCCCTTTATTTGTGGGGTGCTATAGGCTGTATATCATCACGCTATGACCAATAGGAGCGGAGCAGTAATGAAACATGTTGCAAATACGGGTACAATTTATTAGTTTTGAGAGCTTCCGTTGCGTGCGCTGCGTAAACGGTTAAAGTTATGCAACAATGATGTATGACGGGATTGTTCCTCTTAAAAAGTTCTAAAAAATATATTATAAAACAAAGTCCCCCGCTGCATCCGTCTGCCTGAACGTCTTAAACTCAAAAACTACCCAACGTATTAAGATGAAATTTGGTATGGAGACAGTTTGAGACCCTGGGAAGAACATAGGCTCCCGGGAAACTACTACTTTAGCCTGAAAAACTATATAACGAGGGCGGAGCCGCGAGCAAAAGCTAGTCTTTATATATTTATCAACAAAAACAAATGTAAACAATGCTTAAGTAAGCAAATAATACAATAAATAAATTAAAAAACTAGAACACAACTAAACTTTATTTTAACATAAACACAATATGATTCTAAGAGCTTAAGAAAATATTATGCTACATTACTTTTAAAGTGAACGTTTGTTACATGATGTTTCAGGACTTTTTTTTACTATTCATAGAACAAACGGACTTTAGTATTCTCGTTAAAATCGCACAAGACTTCTGCCTCTACATTATATATATTATTGAGATTTTTTATAGCCACATAATCGTGTCATAATAAGTACAATACAGATTTTGTCTTATTATTTACGTAAGGAAGAGTTGAAACAATATTCGATCTACACTCCATTCGACCACGATAAATGGAGACGGCCGCGTTCAGTTCTGACCGATCCAGAGGACGATATCACTCTGGTCATTCGCAGTAAAAACGGGTAAACTCACACACTCCACAAAACCGCAGATCCGTCCTAGCCGCGTTCTTCGTCCCCCCGACGCTTCTACTAGATCTGGCCCTCGTTCTAACAAGTACTGTAATGATAGATTGTTTAGTACGCTTATCCCATAATCTTTGTTGTCTCATCCTCTTCAGTAGACGTCCTGAGCCGAGGTTCGTAACCCTTTAATGGGTTGGCCCTCAGCATGGTAACTTAATTTTCATGGGTTGCGAGCGTACATGTTAAAAAAAAGAGTGTACCTGAAGACACTGCATCTAATACAAAAATACTTACAACGTAAACACTGCCTATAATCAAATCTAATTGAAGAAAAAGTTTGTTGTAGGAAAGAGTGCAAAATGAGGTCTATGAACCAAGACGTTGCGCATCCGCAGCATAGTGGCTGTAAATTCGCAGCGAGTTAACTGCGCCATCGCCCCGCTGCGAATTCATTCACAATTCGCCAATGTGATAAGAACCTTAATGCTTAAAAGCGAAAGCCAAAAATCTCCATCAAAATACTTAAGTTGGTAATGTCTCATAACGTTGTTAATTTTATCACAATATTTTTCGTATTCGACTTCGTTATTTGCGCGGGATACAATTTAAAAATCTAAGATATTATTCAAATATTACAAATTCGAGCTATAACAAGCAATTCTAATAAAGACGCGGCAACTATTGATCTTTTATGGTGATACTCAATTGTCTCTATCTCTACTTTTGCGTTATTAGATTAGATTTATACCAATCTTTTATTTTATTGTCCTAATTAACCTAGTGACGATAGTCTATGTTATCAGATGTTAAATTATTAGTGACCGAATTATATGCATTTGCATATTTTGGCATTTTCCTGCCTAAAATGATAGTTTGCATATTATCGCTATATTAGTCGTAAATTGACATATTGCATATTTGACGTTTTCATGCATATTTATCCGGTGTATAGTATCATACTTAAGATAGAAGACACTTTAAAAATAACAATCTATTACTCGACTTAGATAACAATAAAAGAGAATTTGGACGCGGATAGATTATGTACTTGTCTATCGTCAAAGCCATCTCTAAGAAAAATATTGGCCACGGCCTTTAGCCTTTTAGGATAACGATATTTGCATAAAAAAGTATGACGTAACAATATTATCACATTTAATCGATTTTTAAAAGACACAAATACTTTTTATTATTATAACAATACATGTTTTCACATAACAATTTGCTGTCTGAAAATTGTGGTTTAAGCGTTACTTAAGTACTTGTTTCGCATGTATTATATTATTACCTTCCATGTTTCAATTTCAAAAATAATTTAAGATTTACATAAAATATACATAATGTGTCAATGTTTTAAGTCAACGTAAAAACAAATAACAGCTGTATACATTTCCGATCATAACATATGCATGAATTACGAAGGCAAATTGTTTAGCTGAATAACAATATTCTAACATTGATTGCTGTTGGAGTTTAATGGACTTTATGGTTGCATAAATAATACATTTGGTACTTTTCTAGAATTAACTTTGAAGCCTAAATAGCACTAAAATAAATTACAAACATTAAATTGGTTTATACAGCAGAGTGGTGACATACTTCTTCCTGTATCTATGTGTCGCTGATAGCACCATAACGCCATCTTTGATTGATAAAGCATACAGATGATTCAACATCACATGGTTTGGTTCTGGCAATAATGTGGGTTCACACTGCAAATAATGAAAATATTTTACTGTTTTCCTGGTTTATAAATATGTAACAGATTTTTCTTACCCAACAATATAAGGCCAACTATATAGGTGAAAGGAAACACTTAAACATTAATTATTTCGACTATTTGTTTATTATAAGGTAAGAAATGATGGAACTATTTTTAAAACACCATAGTTTTTGATTACCAAAATAAAATAAACAATAAATTGAATTCTTTCTTTACTTACAGATAGAGGGGTGTCTTTATTCAATATAACTTGTAACAGATGAGGTGGTAGTATAGGTGGCCCTGACACCTTCTCCCAAGGCTTTGATTGCGGAATTTCCTGAAATTATAATACAATGGTGTTACAATTGCTTAAAATGTAGCATAGCAATATATAAATAGATGATTTGTTGCAATAATAGTGCCATTAAGATTTTTCCAGAACTTGAGAGTGGACCAATATGTATATGCGAAGTAACATTAACATGGAACAGATATAACAAAACTCACATTTATATAATGGTTTGGAGCCATTTATAAATAGACCATAAACATAAAGGATGGTTTGATAGAATGTTATAAATACAAGCTTATGATATTAGCCTACTGTAAATGTTTGTTTATATTTACCTGTGAATACTCAGTTTGAGCACTGCTATGTATGCCTTCACTGTCTTTAGCGAGTGCTTGAAATACTTCAAAGTCTGACATTTTCACTGTTACTAAATTATTTTTAGAGCCCATCCCATTGTCTACTACTTTCTGAAACACATTATTCAAAATAGAGCCTACCAATTTAGTTAATTGTTAAGTCTATTATAGGGTTCAATGGACTGTTTAATGTTAAAAGATATAAAATGTTTACATGAATTTAATAAACTTTAAAACTGTGAATTCATAGCTATTTCTTATGATAAAGAAAATATAAATTATTATGACTGCATCAACCGCATAATTGTACAGCATGTGAAATAGAACTATGCATTCAGCGCTCTGAGGTCCTAGGTACAAATCCCAGGTTGAGAATAGTGATATTTGGGTTTTTCTGCTCAGTATCGGCCCTGAGTCTGGAATCCGTGCCCGATATGTCAATAGGCTCACCCCTATTACATTATCATACAGAACACACTTGGCAAAAAGTGGATGATTGTGTGTATGTAAAATATGTGTGCAGCTATTGAGTCTGAAATAAGGTGACAATTTCTTACAACTGTTGGATCATGTCTCCATTCACCATCAACAAAGTATTTATACTGGTGTTCACCTTCAGGTAAATCAATTATAGTCACAAAGTCTCCATGTGATTTAACCATGGGGATTGTTTTCCATTCGGTAAAGGTTCCACTGATGTAAACCTGCAAATGAAATTCATCAACATGAAATAAACATTTACTGGTCAATCTTCCTGTTTTAATTGAAGGTCAGTCAATCAAAGTATGTTCTTAAAGGCTCAAGATAAAAAAATCTCTATGCATTGTATAAAGTAGATACTAGCTACTTGTCTTCATTTCTCTAGTGTAAAACTGTTTTCCTATAAATCCTACTGACTCATTTGTGTACTTGATAATATATTCATATTATGATCACCAAAAAAATATGATGAGTTGTAATTAATATGTGCAATTAAATTCAATGTTCATGTTTTCCAACACAAGAATTTTACATTTTAAAATATTATTATGCCC